>NW_023653254.1:0-5000 GCF_015228065.2 Penaeus monodon
ACCTTAGCATAACGTACAACTCGGTATTTTGTGTCTCTTATAAAAGCAAAATACTCTCTTGAAAAAGTGATGGACCCCTCAATAAACAAGTTCCCAAAATAGAATTGTGGGATACATCCCAAAGGAAAGCAAGAAGGGAGGAGGTGGTTTGGCCCGTCCGAGGGTAAAATGCCACTAGAATCACCCACCTCCCTCCCTATATAGAAGAAATTTTCCTTCACAATGCCCCAGTGCACCACCACCCCTACCACAAATCATATATTAAAAATATGCCCAAATACAATAACAATAGACCACTCAAAAATTACCGATCGTCTCTTGGTGTCAAGTACACTGAAAGGACTTCCATCGAAGTACAAGAATTTTGTAGATGTGGCTAATCAATGCTACCTTCATATGATTACATAGGATTAAAGCCTTATTGAGTCATGAAGATAGCCCATGGCAATAGTACAGATAAAAACAGAAGAGATGCTTTAAGTGTGGTGAACCAGGCCATTTTGCATCAAAATGCTATAAAGGTGGTGAGTTTAAAAGAGTAAACAAACCTCAGAATACTAAGAAATGGTGTGAACTTCATCAGTCAAGAACTCACAATACTAGTGAGTGTAGAACAAAGAATCTCAGGAAGAGTAGTAATTCAGTAAATTCTGCAAATGACGCAAGCGAAGAACAAAATTATGAATACTCTCTCCATGTAACACACTCATCAAGATACGACCTGTTGAAGGGACCCAAGAGTCGTGTGACATTGAAAAACAGAATATATCAAGCTTAGAAGCAGATGAAAATTTGCTCATGATTGACAGTGGTTGCACTTCACACATAGAGATAAGTGAACCAAAATTTGTGAGATGTCAAGAGTCTTTTGATCCATACATCCATTACATAGAACTGGTCGATGGCCAAAGACAGCAAGGAACTGTACAGGGAGTGATGTGGTGATGGCAAGGACTTTATCCAAGATCGAGACGGCAACTCTACAATATAGTACTGTAAAAAGATGCACTATACATACCAGGATTTAAGCACATGTCAGTATGGAAAGCCATTAAGAGTGATTGACTAATTATTTAAAATTATCTGGCGCATCAACAGCTAAGCTCATTAGCACGAATACCTTGTTAGATAGAAATATCAAAATATTTAAAACTTTAAAAAATCTAATAATTAATATGCTACACCAGTGGGTCTTTGTTTCGGTGCGAAACATGTGTTAACATGAAAAGGATGACCTGGGCATGTGTTAACATGAAGGGACCTGGGCAAACATGACGCAACTGGCTGTGAGCGGAGGAACAAGTCAAGGGAGACGGAGTTGGGTGCTTGCTCCTGTGAAGACCTCATGTGTGCCCTTGTGACCTGATAAACTTTGTGTTTGCCCTGTTATAAGCTGTATCGTGCAGTGTGACATGCTGGTTTCCCCCCTGTATTGTGCCTATAGAAAAGTGTACGGGTAAATAATTTGTGTAATAAAGGAAAGACTGTCATTTTGTGTTTAGTTCGTGCCCTGCCTCGCCACTTGGCGTTTCCTCTCGTGGTGTTCTGGACGCTGTAGTGCTCGGTGCCTCTTGGAGCTGTTCAGTGTTCACGACCCTGTGAATAACACGCCGTCTGCCTAGCCTGCCTTGGTTGGTGGCTGAGAGACGAGACGGTCGGCGTAACAATATCTTACAAATAACAACAAATATTCTAAATATCAAAGAATAGATATTATGCTGTATATGTATAAAATTATTGCATAAACATTATGCATACTTAAATTTTATTGAAAATATTAGTCTCCCTAAGGAAACTAATAAGACCTTCTATGTCACAATCCTCCCCTAATGCATTTTTCAGTGTATATGGGGGAGACAAGTACGTATGTCTTTGGTCTGAGAATGTTGCACATATTTTCATACATTTGCGATGTTAATGGCTCTTGGCATCCTTCACAAAGTGCTTAAATTTAAGCCCATGAGTCAGTCTTGTGTGTCCGATTCTTAGTCTTGTTAATACAATTTCTGCATTTCGGTTGGGATGGATGCTGGTCACCCAACTGCCAATGTCATCTTTAATTTCTTGCAGTTTGTTTCTAGAGGTGTGCCTACACTGTTCCTTACATTTATTGCAAAGACAACTCCTGTTGCTGGGTTTCAGGTCGGTGTGTGGGTGAGGAAAATGAGCATCCGAGCACTGAGCAGCAGCTGCCTTGGCCTTCCGATCAGCTCGCTCATTCCCACCGATACTAACATACACTTTTTACGAATTGACATCAGTGCAACCCAAATCTTGAACCTCCCTCACTACTGGATGTGATGAGTTTAAGCTCTTGATTGCTTGCAAGGCACGAGAGTCACTAAAATTACCATGGAATGGTTTGTAAGATCTCTAGTCATCTTAACTGCTGCAATGATGGCAGGTAACTCTGCAGTGAAGATCGAGGCTGCTAGAGAAAGAGTCCCAAAACGCAGTCTTCTTTCTGCTCACTGCTACAAAGCCCACACTATTTTAAAAATTCGAACCTCTGTATATATTGCATCTGATCCCTGGTACTTTAAAATGTGCTGAAGAAATCTCTCTCTGATTTCTGCTTTGGATCTCTCCCCTTTACCAATTCCAACCAAATCCACTCGACTTGATTAGTCCAAGAGGGGAACTGGGGAATTCTAACAGCCAGAACCTTGGTAAGATTCCTCATTCTCCTACCATAGGATCGGCTATCCTCAAGAGGGTTGAAACCATTCGGGATATAGGAGATCTCAGAATCCTTTATAGTCTCATGTAGTAAATCGGGTTCATGTAGTCTTGGTGTAATGAAAAGGTGGTTCTTCACTCTCAATATACAGGGACTCCAGAGGTGAAGACCAGAAAGCCCCAGTACAGATTCAGAGAGCTTCATTATGAACTGAGACCAACATCCAGAAAACAGTGGGAGTTGCAGATGAACAAGCCTCACATCCATAGTCAAGTTTACTACGATAAGTGCTCAGAAAAGCCGCAGAAGTGGTTGTGTGGTCTGCACCCAAGGAAAATGTGAAAGAACCCGCAAAATACAAATAAAAATACAATACACTTTTAACTGTTTGATGTGAGACACCCATGTAAGCCTTGAGTCATAAATTAGAACCAAATACTTCTGCTCTTGGACAAATTACAGTGGGTTTATTCCTAATAGAGGGCAGGGTGGAACTTTCCTTGTTTTTGAAAATGTATAGCCGTGGTTTTGCTTGGGAGAAATTTTGAATCCATGGTATGTTTTCCTCACTGTACACATGATTTATTGCAGTCTGCATATGTCCTTGCACATCCTGAAGCTTCCTCCTGAGCAATACAGTGTAAAGTCATCCACATACAGATTACAGGGGACAGCATTGGAACAACCTTTACAATGTCATTTATGGCAAAGGCTCTCCCGGGAAGCGAGATATCATGTGGTAAAAGGAAATTTGTCACTTCCTGGGGCAGTCTTACGGCAGAGCTGCAAAGTAGAGTCCATTTACTTTGAGCAAAAAAATGCAAGTTGTATGGAAGTATGGGAAATGTGTGGGTGTCACTGTTCAGTAAAATACATCTATTCTTAAGAACAGGAACTCCAAACCCTTCCTCGGGGTTGCACAAAGTGTCTCCCCAGAGATGATGCCGACCATTGAAATCTCCCAAGAGTAGAAATGGATGTGGCAACTGCCCAAGTAGATCTTCCAAATCATCTATGTTGAGATTATGTGGAGAGGTAGGTGGATGCAAGAGCGTAAGGTGTCAAGCCTATTCTACACCTTCACCTGCGTGTTTTTCTGCAGGTGGATGGCCTGGAAGGGAATATCCTGTACATACCATTACTGCTACTTCTCCATGAGGTCCATTATAAAAGGTCCCCTAATGGGCTTGAATTTGGAATCCTCTCAGGGAATCAACGATTTTCCCTGGTCAAATCTCTGGGTTACATGAAACTATCAATGTTGCAGTTCTTCCATTTTACATGAATTCCCCGACAGGTCCATTGGATTAGGGTATCCAATTCTTCAACTACCTCTTCATAAGGTGTTTGGCAGCACCTGAGGTCAAGGTTTGCCCCCCACCTTTTGGCTGTTCCTTTCCAGGATGTTGGGAGTCCGTTTTGAAGTGGGTATTTACCTGTGGAAACTAGTTTCCACAGGCCCCTTTAGACAGTGCTCAGGACTTCTTTGCCTGGGCAAAGAACGGACCTGAGCCTTTGCTTCAGGGTATTCTGCCGAGCAGTGGAAGCCCCTGTGGCTGTGGTGGCAGTTGGAGCTGTCAACGTGAGGCCCCTGAGCCCTTCCTGACGGCTCCAAAGACCCCACTCTGAGAGAAGTCTTTTGAACAGGCTCAGGATTCCTTTGCCTTGGCAAACGGCATGCCTGAGCCTTTGCTTCAGGGGCATTCTGCCTAGCTGCGGAACCTACTTCATGGATGAATCAGTCGATCCCTTTAAACCACACTGCAGGTGTGGCTTTACAGCAAGGGATGACACACAGGCTATTAGGGTAGCAGACAACGCCTCCTCCCTACAGGCAGAAGTAGTTGCGATCATGGGAAAAACTAGCCATGCATCCTGAGGGAAGGACACGTGGTCATAAAATACAGACTCCAGGCCAGCCATTGACTGTCTACAGCACAGCTCACCCAAAGACATTTATCTACCTCCTGACCACTGTCCCCCAAACCATGGCACAAAAGGGTTCTTGCTCAGGGTCAGCCACATAGGCATCAGAGGGAAAGAGCTTGCTGACAGACCCAGCTGAAATTGGCAGGATTATGCCCCAAATCCCATGATCATAAAACCGAGCCGAAAAATCTTAAGGCAGAAGTGTAATGCCATAGCTTGTGCCTTCATCCTGCAGCGTCACAGAGAGATAACGAGATTCCCCCTCGGCCAGATGGTACTCAGACGCCACGGGCTATGAGCCACTGGCACTCTCCTGAAGCAGACAATAGAGGTACCGAAGTCATTCTTCACAGAATCAGACTAGGTTACCATTGCGCATGGCAGATCATAG
>NW_023653254.1:7500-27500 GCF_015228065.2 Penaeus monodon
AAAACCCACACCCACCCCCCCCCCCCAAAAAAACCACCAAAAAACCACGAAGGCCCGCCCAAAAAAGCCCAAAACACAACAAAACAACCAAAACAAAAAAAACCAAAAAAAAACAAAAAATTTAACACCCCCTAAAAGAACCCACGGGAAAAAAGGAACGGGCAAAACCGACCACCAACCAAAACATAAACAGGGCCACCAAACAACCCAAAACAGGGCCGGCACCTTTGCCCCCCCCCACCCCCACCCCCCCCCCCCCCCCCCCCCCCCCCACCCCCACCCCCAAAACAACACCAAACCAAACCCTTACACCAAAAAACAACAAAACCACCCACAAAAACAAACCAAACACAAACCCCGGGCCCCCAAAACACCCCAAACAAATTATATTTAGTAAATTATTTTTTTTCTTTATTATTAATTATAAAAAAAGATACTAAAAAATAAAAAATTAATTAATAAAAATATAAAATTAACGATTTTAAATATTAATTTAAACAAACCATCCCCTATATTATAATATATTTATTTTTTTTATATAAAATTATATATATATATATATCTATATATATATATATATAAAAATTTTTTTTTTAATTCCCCAAAAGGATGGGCCTATTTTAACCTTTTAAGTTAAAAATTTTTAAAACCAACCCAAAACAAAAACCAAAAAAAAAAAAAAAAAAAAAAAAACCCCTTTTACCCCGAACCCCAAGCCCCCGGGGGCAAAAGGCAAACAAAACCCCAACCCAACCAAAAACACAAAAAAAAAACCCCACAACACACCCCGCACCCCGGGAAAGGAACGGGGGACCCCAACCACAACCCACCCCAAACACAAAAAAAAGAAAAACAAAAAAAAAAGCGGGACCCCCGGGGGCCAGCAGAACCACCAAAAAAAAAAAAAAAAAAAAAAAAAAAAAAAAAAAAAAAAAAAAAAAAAAAAAAAAAAAAAAAAAAAAAAAAAAAAACAAAAATATAATATATATGAAATTATATAATATATAATATATTATATATATATATATATTTTATACTAAAATTTTTTTTTTTTTTTTTTTTTTTTTTTGTTTTTTTTAAAGGTATTCATTTTATAATACAATAATTAATTATTTTATAATATTTATAAAATAATATAAAAATAATTCATTAAAATATAAAAGTAAAAATTCCCCAAGAAAGGGGGTATTGCCTTACTGTTTAAATAATTTTTAAAAATTTTCACCCCAGTTCAATGAATAAAATTTTTGGGCAAAAATTTTCCCCTGACAAGAGGGGGTCCCAAAATGGGAAATTAAAAGGGGCCTTTGGGGGTTAAACCCCATCCCAAAAACCCAATTTGAGAGGGATCTTTCCCCGGGGTGGGGGGCCCCATCTGGGGGAAAAGAATTTTGGGTTTTTTAAAGGCCCTAACTGGATCACAAAATTTGGAAATTTTTAAAATTTTTAAGGGAATGGGGGCGTTTTTTTTCCTTTTTCTTTCTTTTTTTTTTTTTTTGGGGGTTTTTTAGAAAACCCCAAAAAAAAAAAAAAAAAAAAAAAAAAAAAAATATTTTTTTTTTATTTTTTATTAAAATATAAAAAAAAAAATAAAGGGGTTTTAAAAGGGCTTGGGTTTTTGGTGTTTTGGGGGAATAATTTATATAAAATATATATATAAATATAATATATTTTATATTTTAATATATTATATATATATATATATTTTTTTGTTTTTTTTTTTTTTTTTTTTTTTTTTTTTTTTTGGTGGTTTGTTTGGGTTGGGTTATCCCCAATATAATAAACACAACACACCCAAAACAACCAAAAACAAAAAATTTTTTGAAAATATAAAAATCAAAATTTTATATAAATATTTTAAAAGTAATAATATTAATATAAATTTTTTATTTATTATAATATTTTTAAAAATTTTAATAAGGTTATAGGTATATGTCATTTTCCCCATAACAAAAAACCAAATTAGGGGTTGTTGGGGGTCACCCAACCCCACCCAACCCCAAAACCAACAAAAACTGCGTTTTTTTTGTTTTTAAAAAGGGAAACCAAAAAAAAATTTAAACCTTTTTGGGTTTTTTTAAGGGGTTTTTTTTTCCCGGAGAATCGGGAACAAAGTTTTTTTTTTCCCCGTTCCCCAAAAAAAGGACTTGGAAAAAAGGGGGTTTGAAAAGAACAAGGGCCCGTTTTTCCATGGCGATTTTAGGATTAAATTATATAAATTTAAATTCTAAAATATTATATAATATTTAATTTTTTTAAGGTTGGGTTTGGTTTTTGGGGGGGTTTGGGTTTTTTGTTTTTTTAAAATTTTTCATTTATGTTTCACAAAAAACCCAAACAACACTATTAAAACAATAATTTATTTCTTTATTAATTAATAAGGGGAATTATTATTAAAATTAAAATTTTAAAATTTAATATAAAAGGGAAGAATTTTTTTAAAATTTTGAATATTTTAATTTAGGGAGGTTTTTTTTTAAAACAATAAACCCCCCCCAAAAAACCCCCCTTTTTGTTGGGTTTTGGGGGTGGTTTAAAAAATTTTCCAGTTGGGGGAATTGATTCAAAAACCTTGTGGGGGTGGAAAACAGGTTGCCGGGGGAACAAGGGGGGGGTTTTTCCTTGGGGGGGTTTGGGGGAAAATTTAAAAGTTTTTGGGTTGAGAAGAAAATTCCAAATATTGTGATACCATTTTTTTACCCCGGGTTAGGTGAAGGAAAAATAAAAAATTTTTTGGGTTTGAAAGTACCCCCTTTGTTATAAATTTTTGTTTCAGGGGCTATGTAGATAAAAAAACCACTTTTTAAAGGGGGAAGTTAAGTTTTTTCTTTGTAACATTTGCAGGTGAAAATTATTTTATTTTGTTTCGGGAGAACATTTGGGAATTAATTTTGGGGGTTTTTGGGGAACCAAAAAAACCTTTCTTTAATTTTTTTTTTAAAAGGTGTCCAATCCCTTTTTAAAAATTTAATTTTTTTATTATTCACCCTGCCCCCGAGGCACACCCAAACAAATCAAAATTTTTGGGCCGGGGGGTTGGGAAGAAAATTTTTTTCATAATCACATTGGGATTTTACAGGGGTGTAATGGTTTTTTCCCGTTCCTTTTGTGGATAGTTACCCCCCAGTTTTTAAGTTTTATTTTTGGGGGTTTCTTTGAATGAGCTTATAACCCCTTGAAAAAATGGTTTTTTATTTTTTAAATCAAATATTTTTTTTGTTTTCTGTTTTTTAAGCTGGTTGTTTGGGGTAAATTTTAAAAACTTTTTTAAAAATTTTTTTTAAATGGTTTACCAATTAAACCTTTTTAATTTTAAGTTTTTTTCCCACTAAGGAATTAAGAAAACCCCAAAAAACCAAAATTTCCTTCGCGGGGTTCACAACATTTTTCTTTTACCCATTACCGGGGAATTGTTAAGGGGGTTGAAAGGGTTTTTTCCGTTTTCGGGTGGAAAAGGGGGGTCACCCCTTTTTGGGGTCCCCATATTGTTTGGGTTCGGGCAAACGGAAATTTTAAATTTAAAGGGTTTTTATTTTAAAAACCAAACCCCCCAATTTGGGGGTTTTTGCAACGGTTATATTTTTCTTTTGAATAAAAATAATTATTATATTATTATTATTTTTATATATTAAAATATAATTATTTTAAATTTAAATTATAAATAATTTTAATCCAAAAATTATATATTTTTAATTGAACATTTTTCAGATTTTTTATATATCTAATAATTTTTGGGGGGTTAATATTTTAAAAAAAAATCTTTTTTTAAATTAAAAATATATAATAATATAATATAAATATTATATATAATATATTATTTTGATTATAAAATAATAATATAAAATATAATATATAATTTTGAATAATATATTAAATTAAATATAAAAATTATATTTTAAACATATATAATAATAATATATATATATATATATAAAAAAGGATAAATATATATATATAATATATTAAAATAATTAATATTAATTAATATATATATATATATATTGATTTTATTAAAAATTTTAATAATATATAGAAAAAATATATAAAATATATATATAAAAAATTTATAATATAAATTAAATAAAAATTTTGAAAATATATTAAAAATAATAAAAATTTTTATATAAAAAATAAAATATAAAAAAATTTTTATTAAAAAATTTTATATATAAAATATAAAATTAAATTATTTTATATATATATATTATATATATAACAATAAAATTTTATTTTATATAAAAGATATTAATATATAAAATTAATCAAAATTAAAATTTTTAGGTTTTTAAAATATAGATAAAAAGATTTTATTTTAATATATAATTATAAAATATTATTTTAATATAATATATATAAAATTAATAATATATTTTTTAATATATTTTATAGATAATAGTAATATATTATAAAATTATATATTTTAATTTATATATAAAAATATAAAAATATAAATTTTTTTTTTAATTAATAATATTATAATATATATATATTTTCTATATATATATAAAATATTAATAATAAAAATAAAATATATATTAATATATATATTATATATAATTTTAATATTATATATTATTTTTATTAATATATTATAAAATTATATTATAAAATTATATATATATATATATTTTTAATATTATTTTCTTTTAATATTATATATAATATATAAAAGATAAAAATAATATAAAATAGAATAATATAATATATATATATAAATAAATATATATATATATATATAATATATATAATTTATATATTTTATAATATAAAGATATATAAAAATTTTAAAAAAAATATATATTATATCCCCATATTTTTTTTAAAAATATTATATAATATATATAATATTTTATATATAAAATTTTTAAAAATTATATTATTTTAATATTTTAATATATTTTTAATATAATAAAAAACAATATATATATATATAAATAAATATAATATATTTAATATTCTATTTTAATATATCTATAAAAATAAAATAATATATATATATATATAACTTTAACCCAATATTAATATATAATATATATAATATACATATATATATATATATATAATATTTTTAATATATATATTAATATATTTTGTAATATATTTTATATAAAAAATATATATAATATAATATATTTTAATATATATTTATATTAATATATATAAAATATATTTTATATGATATATTATATATGTTAATATATATATATTTTAATTTATATATTATATATAAAATATAAAATATATTTTATAATATATATATTTTAAAATGTTTTATATTATGATATTTATGAGGGAATTAGTCCCAGATAAGGGTTACTGAAAAAAAAAAAATAACAATAATTATTGTATATATATGATATGTATTTTACATATATATGTGTGTGTGTTGTGTTTAACCAACAAAAATATGATGCATTTTGTATATGTTTATATATTTTAATATATATATATATATATATAATATAAAAATTAATATATTATATATATATATATATAATATGTAGGGTTATATATTACAAAATTTATATATGTATGTCAAAATATATATATATTTTATTTTTTAATTATATATATATATATAAATATATTTTATATATATAAAATATATTTTATATAAACTTTTTTTAATTTATATGTAAATTTGCACAAAATTTGGCCCCGAGGGTTTCAAAAACAAAACCTTACCAACGCCGGGCCCAACCCAAAAGGTTAGATAAAAATTTATATATAAATTAGATAAAGGTTTGAGGAAAGCGTTGGTGGGTGTTTTGGTTGTGTGTGTTTGTGTGTGGTGTGGTGGGGGGGGTTTTTGGGTTTTTGTGGGGTGCCCCGCGCCCCGCCATTGGGGGATATATATGTGTTATGTGGGGTCCCAATCAATTTTAGTTTAAATGTGTATATGTGTAATGCAAAATTAGAAAAGGGATATGAATGTAAAAAAATACCCTTCAAAAGGGTTTAAAAAGATGTTTTTGACCGGGGTTTTGTTTAATCTGCCCTTTGGGAAAAATTACATATTACATATATATATACTTTTAATGTGTTGTAAATGGTTTGTCTTTTTTAATTTCATTTTCCCAGGGCATCTCCGTCATCAGTGCAAGAGGTTAAAGAAAATCAGGAAAATCTAATTCAAAAAAAACAGAACCAAGCAAAAGGTAAAACATGGGGACTGGCGGAAACTAATTAGTTGAAGGGGGGGGGGGGGTTTTTAAGTTTGGCGACAGGGGGGGTTAAAGTGATAGAAGACTTAACGCTTTTTTGGGTGTTGGCTTCAGAGGGCGGTGACGTCCCTGGGGCGGGTTTACACTACGGAAGGGGAAAAGAAAGGGAATCAGAGTTGGGAAATTATTTTTAAAACGATGGTCGTCATTTCCTTTGGCCCTCCCAAACGGGAACTCCCCTTAAAAGAGGTTCCCAGGACTAGGCTCCCTCTTTCGGGGGCCCCTGTTTCACTAAAAGAGGGAGGAAGAAAATTTTTCCCCAAAAAAAATGATGCCTATCTTGTATTTTGGGAAGTGGACCCGGGGGGCCCCTTCCCAGGGGGGTTTAAACCCCTACCAAATTTGTTTCCCCCGTGCGTGGCAGCCCTTTGCGTGTGGGGGACGGGATTTCCTGGGGTTTCCCCCCCCCCCCAAACCCGCGCATGAGTACGCCCTGCGGCCAGCAACCCGCCTTTTTGGGCCCCTTTTTCCCAGAAAAAAAGGGTGGCCTGATCGTGGCCCATGGTAAGGTCGGTCGGAAGGTCTCCTTCGGGGGGGGGTTTGGGGTTTCAAGAAAGTCAATGTCGCCTTTGGCACTCCCACGGGCCCCGTGAGGGGGCCTTTTAAAACCCGCCCAAATTAGTCCGTATATCCTGGGCTTTTAAACCCATTAGTTCTAACACACAGTTCCCCCTTTTGTTGGACTCCCGGGGTGGATGAGGGTGGAGAAGAAGAAAAAAACTGCTTATTTTACGGAAAATTTATTTCTTAAAAACCCCCCCCCCCCCCCCACAAAACACACAACATAGAGATTTTAAATTTTTGGAAAAAGAACCTTTGCAAGGCCGGGGACTAGGGGGTCACTCTGAAGCCTACGGGGCCCTTTTTATTGGAAAGGGAAAACCCAAACCCGCGGGGTTGACTCTTTGGCCCTGTGCTCAAATGGACAGGGACATCACCCCAAAAAACTTTGTCTTTTTCCATGAATAGTCCAGAAGATGGACTCTCGTGTTGGCCCTTCAGGCCAGCCCCCCAAAATCAGATTTTGAGTAGCCCTCAAACGCCCTCCCTGACCGAGATGGAAGCACAACCCTTGAACCAGCCAGTGTGCCCCCATGACCCCAGCCCAAAAATTTTAAAACCCGAAAAAGGCGGTTTTAAACCCCCCGGGGAAACAGATTGAGAGGGGGGTAGGGGCCCCCCCCCTGGGGGTTTCTCCATTTTAAGGGTTTTATAAACTTAAAGGGTTTTTGGGACTTTTCCCCAGTCCTGAAAGGGGGGAAAGGGCTAAAACAGACCCAAAAAGGCAGCCCCCTCACCCTAGGACGAGACCCCCCCCCCCCAACCCCCCCAAACCCCAGGCCACGCCCCACAGGCGAGCCGGGAACAGGCTGAATTGTGAAACCCATTTGCCGAACAAGCGGGGCCCTTTAAATCAGGAAAAGGGTAAAAACAAAGAGAAAAACACGACAAAGCCTGAAGGGGAGAAAATCCAAATTAAAAAAAAAGGTCATAGCTCCCAAAAGGGACTTACCCCCTTCCCAGTGGGGCCCCAAAGGTTTAAACCCTAAAAAAACAGCCCAAAAATAAAATAAAGACCCTCAACCACCCAAGGACTTCAAAAAGGGAGTTGTAGACCCCGCCCACAAAGAAAAATTTGAATCCGAAAACAAACACGTCCCCGAGTAAACTATCACCAAGTAAATCATGACACACAAAACAAGCAAATCCCGTGGAAAAATCTATGGCTATAAAGAATGCATCCCCCCACCAATAGTGTGGGCAAGGAACATTGATATTGTCATGTCAATGCAGGAAAGGGGGGACTCAATCCTTTATGCTGCCCGGCAAAATTTTAAATGGCAAAAGAGGAATGATCACCCTGGTCAGGGAAAAAAAAATCCCTTTTCCTGCAATAGCCGATGCACTTTACTGTGGAGGGGGATTGAATTTCCCCCTTTCTATTGGGATTCAACCGGGCTGGGGGGCCCCTCCCCGCTGACAATGTGTACCGCAAGCCAAGGGTGTAGGAGCTAGAAATCAGCCAAAGGTTTTGTGCTAAATTTCAGCACAAAAACTGGGGTGATCATGGGGGAGATTCAATGCACTCCACCAATTTCCCAGCTCCCTTTCCCGGGCACCGGATGCGGCAGGCCCCTTACGTAGCCAATATGCTTGACAATTTTTTCCCCAGTCGTTTTTTAATAGCCAAGATCCAATGCATGTCAGAGGGGGGTCCTAGACCCCACCTTAGCCCCGGGCCTTGGTGGAAAAAGGGAATTAGATTTGGGGAGCGATCCCGGGCTGTCAAAGTGCCATTATGGCCCTGTTATTACCCAAATGGATGCTGGCCCCGTCCCAAAAGCCACAAGCAAATCCAAGATGGAAAAAAAAAAACAAGGCCAACTGGCAAACCTTTCAAAAATGCCTTGCCCCACTGTCTTTAGAAAATAATGAAACCCCCCAGAGTGAAAAAAGTGGAAGTGCTTTAAGCCCCAAAATTTTTCCAAAGAATAAATCAAGCAGCCTCACGGGGCTATACCCCAAAACTCGGCCAGGTTCCCGGAAGTTATAAAGGGCCCAGATACTTTAATGACGAGATTTAACAGAGGGAACATGTGCAGAAAACATTTCCGAAAGCAAAGAAAACCCCCGACAAAAATATCCCCCCTAAAGGGGAAACAGTCAGGGATGCCAAAGGAAACTGCCATAGGAGTCAAAGGAAAAGGGAAAAATGGCTGAAAAGGGGGAGTCCTTTTTTTCCCCCCGAACCCCCCATTAAAAGAAACTTTTTTGGCAAAATCCCGGCGAGTCCCAGCCCCTCAGCCCCGAGGTGCACACAAACACGACCTTTAAGCAGGGAAGGGAAACAGACGGTGTATTTGGTTTTCTGTGGAAACCCAAACACAGCCAGCTGATCGGGGGGCAAAAACCCAAAATGCCTACAAAAAAAAGGGAGACTTGTCTATAAAAGAAAGGCCAGCCCAAAAACCCCAAAAACTCAAATGTTTTTTTCTCCTTTAGGGGAAAAGAGGTTCGGGGTGGGGGCTGGACCCAATCCCTTTCCCCCCTAGGATGGGGGAGGGGAGCTTGCTTCCTTTCACCTACCCAAAGAGTTTGGAAAGGGCCATCATAGTTCCCATCCCAAAACCAAAGGAAACCCGGGGGTTTCCCCCCCCATCTCTCTCCTTTTGGGTGTCTGGGCAATGGAAAAAAGGGACCCCCCCCATAAAAAATCCATGGGTTCCCCAAGGGGCCAAAGAGCACAGCACACAGCATAACCACGTCTTTAAACCCCAAACAGCAAATGTCACTTCTGTGGTAGTATTCCTAGACCCGGAGCAGGCTTTTTGAATTGGGGAAGTCCTTTTCATTTAGGGGCCCTGATCCAGAAGGGAACCAAAAGGAACGCTCTTGGCTTGGATACGTTTACTGTTTAAGGAAAAAGGGAAAAAAACAAAGTCAGATTCCCAAAGGGCAACCCATCACAGCACAAAGCCCCTAGGGAAAGGAACACATCAGGGTGGGGTTCTAAATCCAGCCCCCCCCCTAAAAGGAAGCCGCCCCTTTCCGCGGTTTTGGGGGGGGGTTTTAAAGGGCCCCAAAGATCTGGTGAGCCGGACCAGGGGGGTTATTTCCCTTTCTGGAGGGGCATCAGTGAGGGATGAGACAAAATGGGTTCCTGGTGCAAAAAAGGCCTATGAGAGGGGATGGGTACCCACCCCGGTTAATTTCCCCCCCTTTTGGGCCCGGGAGGGAAATTCCCCCGTGTGTTTTTCCGTGCGTGGCATTTCCCCTATTACCAGGAGACAGGGAAATCCCGGGGTTGAGCGAGGCCGGGGGCCCCCCCCCCCTTTTTAAAAGGGGGGAGAACACACCTTTTGGTCCCTTTTTTTCTGGTTTTTGACGGGTGGCTTGATCAAGGCCCGGTCAATTTAAAACGGCTGGTCAAATGGCTAGGGTCAAGCAGGCAAAAATTTAGTCGGTTTTGGGGCAAAAGGTCCTGCGGGGCTTTCCATCAGTACTGTATAGGGGCTGCGTATTTTTTCCTCATTACCCCTTTTGGGTGTTGGAAAAAAAAAATTTTTTTAACCCCAACCCTTTGCTTTCCCCCCGTTGGGAACCCCCATGGGGGGGGTGGGGGGTTTTTGGGGGGAAATGAAGAATTCAAATTTGGGATGATATAAAATTTACAAAGATCTAAACTCTCTCCCCCCCACGACTTTGGGCAATCCCCCGGAAACCCTTTTCTCTGGAAAATCACACGTTTTCACTCTGGAACCCTTTTTAGCTTCCAAAAGGGGAAGAATTGGAATTGTAATGGTTCCCGGGCTCCCCAAAATAGGTAAGGGAAAGGGGAAAAATCCTCCTCAACCACTAAGGAGATCTTACTTATGAAAGGGATTTTCATATAGTAAAATACCCGGTAGTGAAAGGGCCATTGGTTTGGGGTATCAATCATGGATCTGGCCCTTTTTGGGGGTTCATCGGAAAATAGTTTTAAGTAAAGTCAACGGATCCCTCCTATCACCCCCAAGTGAGATTGGGAGGGATAGTTGAGGTTTCGTCACCAGGGCGAGAGTGACCGTTTTGGGGTGCGATATGCAACATTCCTGGGGCTCAAGTTTTAGTCTCCTCACCCAAAAAAATCAATCAGTTTAAGGGAAATTTTTCTTTTCCCCAGGGCCTTTATGAGGTTTTTCTGAGGAGAAATGTTTGAGGAAAAGGGGAATTTTAATGGTTAAAAAAAATGGCAGTAAAACGTTTTAGGAAGGAAAAATTGATGGTTTTTGGAAAAAAGTCGGGCACCAGTTTTCCCTTTTTAAAATTTTAACACATTTGTCCTTCCAGAATCGGTTTAAAAATTGCATGGTACCACCTCAAGGAAAGCCCTATGTGCCCAACCCCTATGCGGTTTCTTCCAAATGAAGGTTAAAGGGCATGGAGCCCAAATTTTGCCCTTTTTAAAAAAAAATGGACAACCAAGGGGGTATGTGTAAAGTGTGGTACAAACAGGGCATCAAGGGAGATGACAAAATGTCCCGGTCCAATATGCTTTTTACCACTGGCCAAAAAAGTCATGAAGCTTTTTCAAAAACAATGTAAAAGGTAAAAAAATTTTTGAAAAAAAGGGAAATTTGGAATAAGGAGCAAGGGAAAGTTAGGGTTTTTCCCGAGGCCCAAAACGACGTTTCCCGTGTGTGTTTTTCACAGCCCGGGTAGGGCCCTTTTCTTCGGTTCTAGGCCCCCTCCTCCTTCCCCAAACCATTTCCCTCCAAGGCTTTTTTAAAGCAACACTCCCCGCCACTTCCCCCTTAAAAACCCCAGTCCCAAATTGCGGAACCCCTGCCTTGGTGAGGGTTTTTCTATTGAGGGGGACTTCCCCCCTCCCAAAAGTAAGGGCTTTTGGGGCCATCAGGCAAGGTCCAGAGGGGCCTTTAAACCCCCGGGGGACAGGGGTCCAGCTGCCCCCCACATCCACAGGAGGGATCCCGCTGTAGGGGAATGCTCCTGAATAAAAGGTAGGCACGCCCTTTGCCCAGGCAAAGGGAAACCTGAAAAACCCGTCCAAAAAACTCCCCGCTTTCAAAAAAACATCCACAGGGGCTCCGTGCCCAGAAAGAATGCCCCTGAAACAAAGGCTCAGGCCCGGTTTTCCCTTTTCCTAGGAAAAAAAATCCTGAACTGTCCAAGGGGGAAAACTGTGGAAAACTAGTTCCCCATGTAAAAAACCATTAAAAAAAGGTACTCCCCGGACCTGGAAAAAGGGCAGCCTAAAGGGTGAGGCAAACCTTGACCACAGGTGCTGCCAAAAACCCTTTTGAAGAAATAATCTAAAAAACTGGATACCCAAAACCAATGGAAAAATGGCCGGGGGGAAATTTATCAAAATGGGAAAAAACTGGGAACATTGATAGCTTCATGGAACCCCCGGGAAAAAACGTCCCATTTTCCTTGAGGGGGGATTCCCCGTTAAAACCCATTATGGAAACCCTTTTAAATGGGAAACCCCATGGAGGAGTAGCAGTAAGGGGACGGGATGAAAAATTCCCTTTCCCGGGGCCCTCCACCTGCAGACAACACGCAGGTGAAGGCTGTGAGAAAAGGCTTTTCCGACCTTACAAATGTTGCATCCCCTACCTTCCCCACATTAAAACTCAAAAAGGGAAAAAATTTGGAAGATCTACTTGGGGAGTTGCCAAACCATTTCCACTCTTGTGAGATTTCAATTTGGGCGGCATCACCTTGGGGGGAAACTTTTGCAAAACCCCCGAGGGAAAGGGGCCCTTGGGGGTCCTTGTTCTTAAGAGTAGAGCAGTTTTACTGAACAGTGCACTTTCCCCCAATTTCCAAGTTCCCAAAATGGGAATTTTTCCAATATAAAACCTATTTAAAGGTTTACCTGATTCACAGTTTAACCCTTTTCTTGGCAGGTTAAAGGGAAAACTTAAATGGGGAAGGACCATTTTTTCCCAAATTTTGGGAAAGGGGGTGAAATTTTATTCCAGTAATGGAGTGCAGAGGGTGGCGACTTGGAAACATGCAGACTGGAATTTTTTAGATCAAAATGCAGAAAGGGAAAGGGTCTGGGAAAGGATTTCCCGTGGTTCAAGTGTTTTTAAACCCCTTTACATCACGAATTTTACCCTTTCCCGCAAAAAGATCCCCTTCCCAAAAGTAGCAGACAGTTTCTGTCGACCTCCAGTTCCAGGGGTCTGATGGGAATTTCCAAAAAAGCTGTCCAAGGGGCAAGGAAAAATTTTGCATTAAGGCCCGTTTGAAACGACGGCCCCCGCATTTGGGAACCTTGATCAGTTACAAAAAAGAACCCCCAGCCCAAAGGGCCCGGCGTGGTAAAAGGGGGCTAGAGGACGGTTTGTGGAGACAGTAAAGTCTCCTCAATTAACTCTGGGACCCCTTAGAAAGGGGTTGGGGACAAGGTGCGTAAGATTGCTGGGAAAAAGACATCCATATCACAAAACCCGCTCCTTTAAGATAGATGGCAAATCATCACAGAAAAAAAAAGATTTTTGTAAGAGCTAAACTAAATCCAAGGGGGAAAAATCTCCCTGGGCAATTCACTGCTCGATTCTCCCCTCTTGTTTCGAAAAGGAACAAAACCCCGTGCGTTCTTCCCGTAGGAAGGAGCGAACCCTTTCCCTCCCAATTGGGCATTTTTGCGCAAAGGGGGGATTTGGGCTTGCTTTGAAACTCTGCCTCGTAAAACTGCCCCCGGGAAATGACGCTATTCCCTATCAAATGAATCTCAAATTACCCGGGGGAGTTCCCAGAAATTTCCCGTTGGACTTAATTTAATAGGAAAACTAAGGGAGGGCCCCCAGTGCCAAACCAAAAAGGGGAAAAAGGCTTAATCATTCCCGGCCTAAACCGGCAAAAAATTTCTTCCACACCAGGAAAAAAACAGGAACCCAAATTTTTCTCACCAGCTGCATCTGCAAGTGATGGGGAAAATGGTAAATTCAGGTTGGGAAAGGCTGCCCGAAAAAAGAAAAACGTTTTTGACCCCCCTACCAATATGGCTTTAGGAAAATTTAGATCGGGCCACAGCTGCAATTGTGAGGATGGAAAAATTTCTATAACGAATTCCCTTTGCACAGCGAACCCTCAAAATGTTAGCCCGTCCTTTGGGCCTTTAAAAGGGGTTAGATACGACTTGGAAGCATGGCCCTACTCATGAAATCGTAGGGCATTTGGGGGTTTAAAAAGGGAAATTAAATACCTTCATACAAAGCTTCCTGCTTTCCCGGAAGTTTAGAGTTTGGGTGGGAAAAAAGTTTCTCTAACCTGGAAAACCAGGGTGGAAGGGGTCCCACAAAAGGGGGTGTCTTTAAATGTGACCCCGGGTTTTCCAAATTTCCCCATAAATGACATTGTAAAAGTTGTTCCAAGTTCTGTTATGTAATTGTATGTGGATGAAATTTAAAACTTATGCTCAGGAGGAAAACTTTTCAGGGGGTGTGCAAGGACCCCATGCCAAGGCTGCAATAAATAGGGGGTTTCAGGGGCAAAATATCATGGGTTCAAATTTTTTCCCAAACAAGGGCCAATGACTATACATTTTTCCCCAAAAAGAAAGGGAAAAATTTAACCCTTCCCCCTATTTAGGGGGCAAAAACCCCTTTCAATTTGGGGCCAAGAAGGGGTGTGGGGGTGTATTTTCTGGAATCCCAATGTTCCCGGACATTGAAATCGGGTTTTAAAAGAAGCCTTTTCCCGAAAACTGTTTCTGGGGCTTTAAAGGGCTTCACCGTGGAGGGCCCTTTATGTGAAAAGTGGAGAACCAACCCCTTTATTTACACCCGGGGCTACAGAAATGATTTACACACGAGACTACAAAGGTTCCAGGATTCCTACATCCAGATTGGTTTTTAACCCCCTTGGGGCAGATCCTGTGGAGGAGAATGAGGAATCTTGGGGGGAAAAATTTTAATTTGAGTCTCACTAAGGGGCGGGGCTGGATTTTGGGCGGGAATTTGGGGAAAAAAGGGGAAAACAGAAGCAGAAATCAAAGAGAAAAAATTTTTTAGCAATTTTTTCTAAAATACCCAAACAGGGGGCAATATATACAGATTGGGTTTGAAATCGGAAAATGGTGTTTGGGGTTTGCAGCATTTAGGAGAAGGAAGGGCTGCATTGGAAATCTTTCTCTAGCAGCCCGATCTTTAATCCCGAGTTACATGCCAAACCTTTTCAGCAGTTAAGATGACTAGAGATCTTTTCGAAAACCCTTCTATTGTGATTTTATTGTGACTTGTAGGGTTTTCAAGCAATCAAGAGCTTTAAAAAATCATACATCCAGTAGTAAGGGAGGTTCAAGATTTGGGGTTGCACTGATGGGCAACAAGGGAAAAAAAAAACCCCTTTTGTTTGGGGGGCCAGGCATGGTGGTATCAGTGGGAATGAGCGAAAATGATCAGAAGGCCAAGGCAAACGCCGCCCCAGCCTTTTGATTTCGTTTTTTTCTCCCAACACCGACCTGAAACCCCGGAAACAGAAGTAGTCTTTGTATAAATGGAGGGAAAAAAAATTTGGAAAGGGATTTCCTCCAGAAAAAAACAAAAACGGAGGGCATTAGAGTGACCTTGGCAGTTTGGGGAAATAGCATCCCTCCCCCAACCGAAAAAATGGAAAATTGTATTTTAAAAAGATAAGGGAACGGGAAAACCCAAAACGACTCAGGGCCCAAAGAGGCTTAAAAAATGAACACCTTTTTGAAGGATGCCAAGAGCCAATTTAAAGATCGCCAAAATGTAGTTGGGGAGATGTCAACATTTTTCGACCCCAAAAACGGGATGTACTTGGGCTCCCCCCTATACACTAAAAAATGTATTGGGGGGGATTGGGGACATAAAGGGGGCTTTTAATTTCCTTAGGGAGGGCCTTTAAAATTTTCAATAAAAATTTAAAAAATTAAGAAAAATTTTTTATGCAATAATTTTTCCAAATTAGAGCATAATATTTTGCTTGATTTTTAAACCCATTTATTTTTATTTTAAAATATTTTTGATAGATTTTTAAAGTTTTAAAATTTTTAATATTTCTATTTAAAAAGGATTCGCCCCTAAGACCCCTTAAACTGTTTGGGCGCGGGCCCGATAAATTTTTTAAAAAAAAAAAATCAATTAGGTTTAGCCCCTTTTTAACACCTTTAAAACCCTCATCCTCAACATTCACCCCCAGGGGGGGCAAAACCCCTTCCTCTGGGAGAGATCTTGCAATCATTCCCCTGGACCACACTTTCCCAAGGGAAAGCCCAGCACTGTCTGGACCTTGGGATCTGAGGGGTGGGTTTTAAAGGCCCGGGGACTAAAGATCTCTGCAGCCCAAAACCAAAACCCCTGGCTCTTTAGACTAAATGTTCAAAAGGGACAAAATCTTTTAGAAAACCAAAAGGGAAAGGGAAAAAAGAATTTGGGTTCCCCGGTCTTCCGGGCCTTTGGGGGTAAGGGTTAACCCCGACCCTCTCCTTTAAAAAGGGGTCTTGTATTTTGGGTTTAAACCCAAACCCAAAACAAGGGCTGTCTGTCAGAGGGCAAGCCGGGGTCATTCCAGGTAAATGCCATCCATCCCTTTGTGGACTATGCCCCTGATTCCCCGCAACGACAAGATTAAGAAAAAAATTGGAGACAGATCAAAATAAGCTCCCAGGATCATTCTGAGTCCAAGGTGGACGAAGGCCCTCATCCCCCTCGGAGGCAAAAAACCCTTTTCCCTTTTTCTTTTTCTCTTTTTCCCGTTTTCAGGGTCGCCCCGGGCGGGTCTTGGTTTTATCCAATCTATTATTAGATTGGGCCCCGCTTGTATTAAGGCCGGTGCCCTTCCTGACGCACCGCGATGTCGGCGGGGGACCAGCCTTGCCTGAATAGGCATACCCAAAAAAGGCAGCAGGGGGATTTGGAGTGAAAAGTTCAAAAGTCTCCCCTGACTCACGAATTTAGCAATGGTAGTCAGTTCCTTTCAAAAAGGTCATCCATGCTCCGGAAAAAAAAATGAGACAAAAAAATACTCAGACGCCTAGAAAAAGGGCCTGAGGTTTTCAAACAAAAATCCGGATGTTGATATGTTACCAGCCAAAGAACAACATTGCCAAGGTTGGGCTCCCCCACCCGGGCTTTATTAAAGCCCTGCGTGGGCACCAAACCTTATCGAGGGCTTTTTATAGCTTTAAGAAGAAAGAACAAAACACCATGCCGTCTAAAGGAAGAAGCGAGAGGGTATTGCAGCCACACTCCTCCGGGTAGTAGAACCCAACTTCAGGGATGGATCAGTTGCCCCCTTAAACCCCCACTGCAGGCGTGGCTTTTGCAGAAAGGGACCAAACCAACCATGAGGGTAACAGACAAGCCCTTCTCGTACAGGAGAGGCATTTACGTTTTGGGGAAGCCTAGCTCAACACCCTAGGGAAGGACACGTGGTCATAATACGACCCCGGGGGGCACCCACTGAGTTAGGGAAAAGCTCACCAAAGGACAACATCTACCTTCTGACCACCCCTCACCATAGCACAGAGGATTCTTGTCAGGGTAAAAATTTAAAAAATAAAACGGGCCCCTAGCACAAGGCTCAGGGGGAAATGAGTTGCTGACAGACTAGCTGACATTTGCAAGCTGTGCCTTCTTCCGCAGTTATCGAGAGAAAACGAGGGTCTTCCCCCCCATGGCCAGATGGTATCAGAACCCCCCAGTTTTGAACCATGGCACTTCTAAAAAAAAATTAAAGAGGTACCGAAGTATTTTCAAGAATTTAATAGGTTACCACTGCGGAGGAGATCATAGAGACAATTGACCATGAAAACGATGCATGCACTGGGCGAGCCCAGCGCCACGTTGGGACATTACTTATAGAATTGTGACCAAAAGGCATAGTGTGCGAGAATAAAATGAGACAGCCAATATAGCTGACACAGGCCGACAATATGTATGAAGGCCCGGGCGAAGCCAAAATATACGCAAATCTCAAAAGAAAAAAGAACAAAAAGGGTCTTAGGTGGAGTGCTTCTTTTTGTTTAGGGCTTTGTGTGACAATCGTCTCGTCCACAAGCTTGTAATTTGTCAAAGGGGCTCGTCACCAAATTCTAAACAGTAATAGCTTTTAAAATTATTGATTTTGTTATGATAGTTGTTTAGATCCTCTGGAAAAAAGTCGCTTGTATTTTATTAAAGTTTTTTTAAATGCACAGGGTCAGTGAAAAAGGAAAAAAGAAAGGTAATGAAATAGTGTGGGGGTTGGTGTTTTTATACAACATATATATATATATATATTATAAAATTATATATATTATTATATAATATATATATAAATATATTATTACACACACACCCCAACACAACACACCACACACGCACGCACACACAACACACAAGAATGAAAACATCACCCCCACAGAACCTGCAAGGCAAACCAGAAGGAGCGGATCTTACCTTTGGGAATCCGTGATGTTGGTGTCATTGTCTTCTTGCGTGGAGGGGGAAGAAGCCTTCAGGAGGAGCCCCCTCCCGCCGCCTCAAGAGTGCCGTAGAAAACCCGCGTGAAGGGGACAGCGTTTCGACTACGAAAATTTACAGCAGAGAATTTCGTGCAAGAGCGGAAAAACACGGCGGGGCGACGTGTGCCTGCGTCGAGGGGTTCAAGCGGAGCAAAGGTACAAAACAAGTGGGTGTTTACTATCGAGTAGTAGTAGTAACAGCAGAGAGCCCGGGTAGACAGAGGTAAATGGGGCCCTCTCATCCGAGGGGTCGGCGGTTCCCCGTCCCCCCATCCGCGAGATTTGAAAAACTTCCCCGGAGGTTACTGCGGGTGGCACCCGGGGGTAAGGATGGTTCACCCGAGCAGACCAGCTGACACACGTTAGCGGTCTGCATTAGTCGCCCACAGGCCGGGCTCCCTATGGCTAGCTCGGGCGAGGTCAGCTTCGCACATGGGACTTATCTTTAGCAGCGTAGAGTAGAGGAGAGTGCGGGGGATCATACAAAACGTTCTTTTTGGTTTTTTGGTAGCTCATTGACTAATTTTTCTTCATTAGTGATCATCCATAAGGAACAAAAACCCCAGCCAGGCTTGGATTTTCGTATAAATTGATTTAGCCTATATTTTATTTTTCCATAGCTTTTTTTTTTCTTCCCTTTAAAGAGCAAATCACCATGTTGCACGATGAGGTTGGATTTTTTCCCAAAAATCTTTTCACGGGGTTGGAAAAAAAGATATTGGCAATTATCACCAAAAACCAACCTGAAAAGGGGAAGTCACACAAACATTTTTTTTTTTCAACAATAAATGGCTGATCAGTTAGGATATGTTGCAACTTGTCCCTTTTATGTTTCCACCTAAAACACGAAAGTTACCCCCTTTTGACTAATCCCAAACACTAAACGTTCCCTGAATCCCAAAAAAAAATTTTAAATTTAATGACTTTTAACCCCTAGGAAGGATCAGAACCACTTCCGAGCCAACTCGACCCGCCTTGCAAGCAGTGACCCACATTGCCCTGGTGGAGCTCTCACATGAGGAACCTTTTGTGTCCGTCCCCCGAGGATTGGTAGTGAAAGCTGAAATTTTCAGATGAATTGAAAAGGTAGGAATATGAAATGCTGTAGTTTTATTTTTTATTATTTTTATTGTTAACCTTCTTATTGTTATTATTATTTGTATTATCATCATAATGAAAATTTTTGCCATCAATCTATTATTTTTATTGCTGTTTGAAATTTTTTATATAGACTGCATTATCACTGATGATTTATATAGACGGAAGGCTTGAAAACCCAGTGCGCCTTTACGCCAATGGGGGTTTTGAGTCAACCCCGCTTATCCCCTGGTGAGCACGCGAGCACACGTGTGTGTGTGGTGCATATATATATATATTTAAACAAAGACTTACAATGACAACACACACACACAGAAGGGACACCCTGTCCCGTAGATATCATTTGAGTCGGTTTTAAGATTTTTGTTCCGATCATTTTTATCACTATAATTTTGTACTGTCTGCTATGGTGGCCATGAACGACCCTAAGGTAGTCGGTGTGCAGCTAGCCATCATTTACTATGGTTAAGATTCCCGGGTTTCAGTATTGTTAGGTTTTAAACACTTCCCGGTTACGGTCATTTGGGTTTCGTTAATCGATTGCGGTTTCCGGTCCCATTAACCCATTTTATTTCACATCAGTAGTACTGAGAGGAGGATGTGCAAATCAGCCCATCAACTTTTTTATATCAGAAATCACTCTGAAATAATGGGTTTTCTTTTAAAACAGAGAGGTGGTTATTTTAAAAACC
>NW_023653254.1:30000-35000 GCF_015228065.2 Penaeus monodon
TGCGGACGTGAGCGCCCCTTTCCGAGTCACGTGGTACGCGGATTGGAAGCTCGACGGTTTTTCCCGAACTGATTCATCGCGGGAGAACGAAACCAGGAGCTCAGACCTTCGCTGGTCATTACGGGTTTAAAGGGAAAAAGTCGGGAAGGGAGCAAGAGCAATGAGCATTTTAGAATGGGAAGGGAGGCAGAGATGGGGGACTGGGAGGGAAGGGAAGGAAGGTGCCTTGGGGGGGGGGGTCAACAAGCAGTTCCTGACTGATAAAAACACGGTTGCCTCTTTGGGACTCTTGTGGCGAACCTTCTTCACAAAAGATAATCTGAAGGGTTTTTGGTTTTCTAATATATTATATAAAATATATATATATTATATAATATATATATATATATATATATATACATAATATATATAATATATATATATATATATATATATATATATATATATATAGTACAGTACAGATAGACAGATTTACCAGGGTATATTAAATGTGAAATTAGAATTAGTTTTATTATTTTATATATATATACAAGTTGAATAGTTTTCATATATATTTTCAATCTAATTTTTTTGGAATTTGTATGATGTTCATACTTTAGGGGACCATATTCAGAAACGCAAAAAAACTCCTTTTTTAAGTCTTGGTGTTCGGATGATATTGCTGGTCGGGATGTTTCATTAGCAAACTTGTAGAATTATTTTTTACTGTGCCAATACAGGTCTAGAATATTACACAGATACAACTGAATATATATATATAT
Source organism: Penaeus monodon (assembly GCF_015228065.2). NCBI lineage: Eukaryota > Metazoa > Arthropoda > Malacostraca > Decapoda > Penaeidae > Penaeus > Penaeus monodon. Next base: position 30,762 of record NW_023653254.1, read on the forward strand.
ATTATATATATATAATATATTATATATATATATATTACAACACACACACACCACACACACCCCACACACCACCACACAACACACACAAAACCACACACAACAATAATATATATATTATATATATATATATAATATATATATATATATTCTAATTATTTTATTTCGACTTCCTTGACCAGAGGGACCTAAACCCGATCTATGGCGCAGCCAAGATCTAGAAAAATAGACCTCGGAACATCCGCCCGGTCCCGATCCCTGTTCTAACGAGAGAGGTGTACGTGGCTTGATGTCGCAGTGCTTTGTGTTTAGGGATTGGTGCAAATCACATACAGTAATGATGACCATAAAATGATAGTAATATCATAGCAGAAAACAATAAGAATAATATGGTAGTAATCAAAAAAATCCAGAAAGTTTCCAACTCAAGCCCGGAAAAAAAACACTGATGGGGGGTTTTTTGAAAAAACCTATAAACTTTAGGTTAAAAGTTTAATAATCGAATAGGAAATTAAGAAACCCGAGCCAGTTATCTGTATCTTTAGACAGAAATAAAAATGGAAAAGGGCCAACTGTAACATTCAAGGAAAAAAAAGGAATATAAAAACGAACAAGATAATTTTTGGCTACTAATTTCTTGGTCTGACAAACCAGAGACATAGGACTACGATACAAAAGTACGTAAAGCTCTCTGTGACTTCGATGTCCTCACCACAAGCATGTACTGCCTGAAAAGGGTTCCCCTAACAAGTTTCCCCCAAAATCATGAATCTTGGTTTTTGGTCCAGGAGGGCCTCTAGGCCCCAAAGGGGTTCGCCTCATTCCTAAATGCATCAAGAGCCCCCACCAGTGATTCCAGAGGGCTCAGATAGGATAGCAACATCGTCGGCAAAGTTTAAAGTCAGTGACCTTGATATTGCCAAAATGTTGCTTCCACAGTGACTTTGGATAGTAGGTCTGCCCATTACCAATCCATGCGAGTGTTGAAAAGTGTGATGCAAGGGGACACACGACACTTTACAGCACTTTCAGTACCAATATAGGCTTGCTATTAAGACTTCTTGAGGTTGATATAGGCTGCGAGCAGCCCCCCGACCGAACACATGACGGTGCTGGAGATGAAATGGACTCCAGTTCTGCTTCGAGTGTTTCACCCCTTTAAGGTTTTCGAGTTTGTGAATTTATCAGAAAAATGCCAAGGTGAACCTCCAGGGCACACTTTTCACCCCCCAATCTGTCCAAGTGAAATACACTAAAGGGCCTAAAGTGGAGGGACAAGGAGTTTGAAAGGGAACTTGTCCAGTGCCAGAGCTACTCCAGTAGACTCTGCAGTTCTGAAGGAAACACCGAGTGCTGGGCAAAGGGAAAATGGTCAAACAGCCAAATACCACATTGAAGTCGCCCCGAACAATGTGAATGTCTTGATGTGGACAATTGTCTGCCACAGATGTGAGTTTGGCATAAAGCACATCTTTCACATCAAGTTTGCAAAGGTCAGTAGGAGGTACACAACAATAGGAGACATGCTTCATTCTCAATGCCATGATACGTTCATCAGCAGTTTTACCCTTTACTACGAGGGTTGAAGTCGGCTGGAGTGGGGTATGGCTATCCCCCGGGGATGATGACCATTGCCCACCTGACCAGTAGTAGCTGCACCCACTCATACTGATTGTGCAGCTGCCAGGTCTTCTCACCTCCGAGAGGGAAGCCACCTCAACTCCCAACCACTTCAATTTCCCCGATAGTAGGAGTAATCGCTCTCCTGTTTCATGGACCGGATGCTCCTATCTGGACAGCTCACCTAAGGTGTTACTTTGGGGTGGGCGCCCCCCTCTGCCACCCTCCCCCAATGCTACCACATATAAAAAAGGAGTGGCAGACTGTGAGGCCCCAAAGTCTGCTTGTGGGGTCCCCTTGGGTTTGCCCCCACAGGACTCACACTGGTGGCTGGCCCATTCCTTTCCCGTACCCCAGCAGTCACCCTCCCAATGGGGACCCATAGTCCAAACCCCACTTGCTTGGTAAGAGGGTCAGGTATCCTTCCCCGCAGCAAAGTTTTTTTTTATATAGTTTGTGACCAAGCTATATCTATATCATATTACTTATTCTACATATTTTATATAATCCTAAAATGTTTGTCACATATAATCTTTATACTACATAAATATGCATTTATTCATGGGTCATTGCTTTAACTAACTGTTCATCTTTTCCTACCCCACTAGACATTCCAATGTTGTAACATTCATGTGTGTCCCTTGGTTTACCTGTTTATTCGTCTGTTCTTGCCACATTAGGCATTCCAATGTTGTGTTGTCTATCTCTTCCACAAGAGCTATGCACCCGTTGTAACACTGGCTGTCATCATCATCAAATTGTACATAGTAAGCACGTGATTTATACCATCTTTTGACCACTGTAGATGGGTAGACAGGGCTCCTTCAGAGAGCCAAGGAGCAACACCTCGCTTTCCCGAGTGCACCGCACTCCGTTTCTATATAATAAGGGAGTCAAGACATCTTGGTTGTCTACCTTTTCACCCTAAGCTCGCCACCTACCTACTCTTGTAGGGGCCATTCATCCCTAAAACTGGTGGCTTAGCGGTAACACGGGAACTCAACGCCTCCAAAATCCTGCTCCATATTTAACAGACAAACCCTGCCAAGCACATAATACTTCATCATAGTTTGAAACCAGTCCTGCTGAAATGTCCCTAAGGTTGGATAACCCTCGCTGCCCGCCTAGCTGCTTAACTTCGACACAGCAAGTCACGCACTCTCAGCACCCGCTGTGAACCCCCCAATCTGTTGCCGCCAATGCTATGTAGATTTCCGAAGGACCCCAGCTGGACTACGTATCACCCCCGGCCACCCAAAATATCCCTACCCAAGCCGTGTTCCTCACCATGTAGATCATCAAGCAGTTCTGACGAAGCAGGAACAACTTCATCCTGCTGACTGTTGTGCCATGACCTTTTCTTGCCAACGCAGTCCCCCAATCTCCTATCAGCTGCACAGGGGCGGCCCACTGTCTGCCGCATCAGCTGTGCATCTCCCCAGCTTCCCTTGCCTTGCCCCCACATCCAAGGGCCGCGTGTGAAGGTTTGTCAAAAAAAATCGGTGATGAATTTCCTTAAATATTTCTCATTACTTAATCTAGACTCATTTAATTGTGCATTGAAGATTTTTTGTGAGTTCAGTTGTCAGTTATAGGTATTCATTAGCAGTTTATGAGTACCTAACAAGATTCTCACTCGTACGTATCCTTTATTACCGAAGCCTAAGGATTCTCTTCTGCTCACTCGCATTCGTGCTGCCGCCTGAAGACGGATTTCCTTCACCGCCGCTTAGGTAGTCTGAAGCCCGAGAATATCGTAGTCTCGGCATCCGATAAACACTCATATAAACTGGCAAATCACTGCGCCATATGATACTTGCGTCGGTTTCTACATTGCTCACATCTTTTATAAAATTGTTCCATTGTTTCTTCTTATATATTTTTTTTGTTGTGTTTAGCTACATAAATTAATTAATGTTTGATTATGATGGGGACCATCATTTCGAAATCAGGGAGATACGTAACCCAGCTATATCTATTCATATTACAATAATTCTACATATTTTATATAACCTTACAGGTTGTACATACGCATCTTCACGCATACATATACATATGCATTTACTCATGACCATTGCTTTAAAGGAATATTCATCTCTTCTCTATCCCCTTCCACAAGAGCTAGCATTTTGTAACACTACCTTTCATTACCATCGATTTTCACATGGTAAGCACGTGATTCATACCCACATTTAGAATAATTTAGGAGATGACAGGCAGACTCCCTGCGGGGAGCAAAAGCAAACATCTCGCTCCTGGGTGCAGCCGCACTCATCATTACAATACAATAGAGTCCAGACATCTTGCTTTTCTACCTTACAACCCCAAGCTCGCCACCTACTAACTCTTGGGAGGGGCCATCATTCAAGCCCCATAGTTTTTAAACGTTAAGAAATTTTTGGTACCCCTGATTTCAAACTACTTTTGGGTATGCGTGACATATCAGGTAATTTATATTTTGGTTTAATACTTTGACACAAATTTAATTAGCTTATTTTATATATATAATATATATATATAATATATATATATATATATATAAAATATATATAATATATATATAAAACACATAAAATTTTAAAATATATATATATATATTTTATATAATATAAAATATACATA
>NW_023653254.1:40000-42500 GCF_015228065.2 Penaeus monodon
CCCCAAAAAAAAGGGGGGGGGGGTTTTTTTTGTTGGTTTTTTTTTTTTCCCCCCCCCCAAAAAAATTTTGGGGGGGTTTTTTTAAAACCCCCCAAAAAACCCCCCGGGGGAAAAATTTTTTTTTTAAAAAAATTTTTTCCCCCTTTTTTTTAAAAATTTTTAAAAAAGGGGGTTTTTTTTAAAAACCCCTTTTTTTTTTTTTTCCCCCTTTTTTAAAATAAAAAAAATTTTGGTTTTTTTTTTTAACCCAAAAATTTTAGGGTTTTTCCCCAAAATTTTTTTTGGGGGGGTTTTTTTTTTTTTCCCCCTTTTTTAAAAACCCCCAAAAAATTTTTTTTTTTCCCCCAAAAAAAGGCCTTTTTGGGGTTTTTTAAAAAACCCCCCAAAAAAAAAACCCCCCCCGGGGGGGAAAAAATTTTTGGGGGCCCCAAAAAATTTTTTCCCCCCCCGGGGTTAAAAAAAAGGGGCCCCCCCCTTTTCCCTACCCCCACCCCCCCCAAACCATTTTTTTTAAAAAAATTTAAAAAAAATTTTTCCCTTCCCGGGTTTCCCCCCCCCCCCAAAACCCCCCCCCCCCCCCAAAAAAACCCCCTTGGTTTGGGCCCCCCCCCCGGTCCCCCCCCCCCCCCAATTTCCCCCCCGGGGGAAAAGGGGGAAAAAAACCCGGGGGGAAAAAAAAATTTTTTTCCAACCCCCCCCCTTTTTTTTTGGTTTTAAAAAAAAGGGGGGCTTTTTCCCCCCCCAAAAAAAATTTTTTTTAAAAAAAAGGGTTTCCCCAAACCGTAAAAAAAAAAGGGCCCTTTTTTTTCCCTTTTTGGGGCCCCCCCCCCCCCCCCTTTTCCCCAACCCCGGGGGGGGGGCCCCCCCCAAAAAAACCCCCCCCCCCCCTTTTTGGGGTTTTTTTTGGGTTTTCAAAAAAATTTTAAATTTTTTTTTAAATATTTTTTTTTTTTTTAAAAATTTTTTTTTTTTGGGGTTTTTTTTTTTTGGGGGAAAAAAAAAAAAAAGGGTTAAAAAAAATTTTTTCCCCCCAAAATTTTTTTAAAAACCCCAATTAAAAAAAACCCCCCCGGCACCCCCCAAAAAAATTTTCCCCCCCAAAAAAACCCCAAAAAAAAAAATTTTTTAAAAAATTTAAAAAAAAAACCCCCCCCCAAAAAATTTTTTTTTTAAAATTTGTTTTTTTTAAAAAAACCCCCCCCTTGGGGGGGGTTCCCCCCCAAAAAATTTTATTTTTAAAAAAAAAAAGGGGCCCCCCCTTTTTTTCCCCCCAAAAAAAACCCCCAATTTTTTTTTAAAAAAAATTTTTTTTTAAAAAATTTTTTCCCTTGAAAAAAGGAAAATTTATTTTTTAAAATTTTTTTTTTTTAAAAAAAAATTTTTTTTCCCCCTTTTTTAAAAAAAAATTTTTTTTTTTTTTTTTTTAAAAAAAAAAAAAAAAAAAAAAAAAAAAATTTTTTTTTCCCTCCCCTTTAAAAAAAAAGGGGGGGAAAAGGGGGGGGGTTTTTCCCCCCTTTTTTTTAAAATTTTAAAACCCAGGGGTTTTTTTTTTTAAAAAAAAATTTTTTTTAAAAAATTGGTTTTTTTTTTAAAAAAAAAAAAATTTTTTTTTTTTTTTATAAAAAATTTTTTTTTTTAAAAAAAAAAAAAAAAATTTTTTTAAAATTTAAAAAAAAAAAAAAAAATTTAAAAACCCATTTTTTTTAAAAAACCCCAAAAAAAAAAAAAGGGGGGGGGGCCCCCGGGGGAAAAACTTTTAAAACTTTTTTAAAATATTTTTTTAAAATTTTTTTTTTTAAAAAAAAAAAAATAATTTAAAAAATTTTTTTAAAAAATTTTTTTTTTCCCCCCCGGGGGGGGCCCCCCCGGGTTTGGGTTTTGGGTTTTTTTTGGGGAAAAAAAATTTTTTTTTTAAAAAAATTTTAAAAAAAAAAAGGGGGGGTTTGGGCCTTTTCCCCCCCTTTTTTTTTAACTCAAATAAAAAAAAAAAAAAAAAAAAGGGGGAAAAAAAAACAAAAAAAAATTTTTTTTCCAAAAATTTGGGGAAAAAAATTTTTTTTAACCCCTTTTTTTTTTTTTAAAAAAAAAAAAAAAAAAAGGGGGGCCCCCAAAATTTTAAGGGCAGTTCGGGGGTTGGGGAAAAAAGGGGGGGGTTCCCCCAAGGAAAAAAAAGGGAAAAAAAAAAAAAGGGAAAAACCGGGGGGGGGCCAAACCCCCCCCCTTTTTAAAAATTTTTCCCACCCCCAAAAAAAGGGGGGTTTTTTTTTAAAAAAAAAAAGGGGTTTCCAAAAATTTTTTTTTTTTTTGGGGGGGGGGGGGGGAAAAAGGGGGGGGGGGGGAAAAAAGGGGGGGGGGGGGGTTTTTTCCCCCAAAATTTTGGGGGGGGGGGGCCCGGGGTTTTTTCAAAAAAAAAAATTTTTTCCCCCCGGGGGGGGAAAAAAAAACCCCTTAGGGGAATTTTTAAAAAACCCCCTTTCCCCATTTTTCCCTTCCCCCCCCC
>NW_023653254.1:45000-55000 GCF_015228065.2 Penaeus monodon
AAAAAAAAAAAAAAAAAAAAAAAATAAAAAAAAGGGTTTGGGGGGGGTTTTTAAAAAATAAAAAATTTTTTTAATAAAAAAAAAAAATTTTTTTTTTAAAAAAAAAATAAAATTTTTTTAATATTTTGTTAATATTTTTAAAAAAAAAAAAAAAAAGGGGGGGAAATTTTTTAAAATAAATAATAATAAGTTTTAAAAAAAAAAATTTTTTTTAAAAAAAAATATAAATAAAAAAAAAATTAAAAAAAAAAAATTTTTTTTATTTTTTTAAAAAAAAAAATTTTTTAAAAAAAAAAAAAAAAAAAAAAAAATTTTTTTTTTTTAGAAAAAAAAATATAATTTTATAAAATTATTTTTTTTTTTTTAAAAAAAAAAATTTTTTTTTTAAAAATTTTTAATTTATATTTTTTAAAAAAAAATTTTTTTAAAATTTTTTTAAAATTAAAAAAAAATTTTTAAAAAAAAAAAAAATTTATTTTAAAAAAAATTTTTTAAAAAAAAATTTTTTGGAAATTTATTTTTAAATTTTAAATTTTTAAATATATTAAAAATTTTTTAAAAAATAAAAAAATAAAAAAATAAAAAAATTTAATAAAAATTTTTTTTAAAAAATATTTATTTTATTTAATAATAAAAAAAATTTATAAAATTTTAAAATAAAAGGTTATATTTTTTTTAAATTTTTTAATAATAATTTTTTTTTTTAAATTCAGAAAAAAAATTTTTTATATATATTTTTTTAAAAATATATAAAAAAAAAAAAAAAAAATTTTTTTTAAAAATAAAAAAAAAAAAAATTAAAAATTAAAAAAATTTAAATTAAATTATTTTAATTTTTTTTAAAAAATTTTTTTTAAAAAATATTTTTTTTTATTTTTTAAATATATTTATTTTTAATATTTTTTTTTATAATAAAAAAAGTTTATTTTAATTTTTTTAAAAAAAAATTTTAATATAAAATATATAAAATATTTTTTTATATAAAATTTTTTTTAAAATTATTTTAAAAAATTAAATAAAAAAATTTTATATTATTTTAAAAAATATATATAAAAAGGGGAAAAAAAAAAAAAAAATTTAAATTATTTTATATTATTAAAAAAAAAAATTAAAATAATAAAAAAATTTTTATTTTAAAATTATATATTATTATATATTTTTAAATATTTATATATATTTTTTAAATAAAAATTTTTTATTTTAATATATATATATATATTTTTTTTATATATTTTAAATATTTTTTTTAAATTTTTTAAAATATTTTTTAAAAATTTTTTTTAAAATTATTTTTTAATATTTATTTAAAAAAATTTTTTTAAAATATATTTTTTTTTTTAAAAAAAAAAAATTTTAATATTTTTTTAAAAAAATAAATTTTAAAAAAAAAAAAAATTTAAAAAAAAAAATTAAAATAAAAATTTAAATATAATATTTTTTTTTTTAAAAAAAAAAAAAAATTTTTTAAAAAATATTTTTATAATTTTTTTTTTTTTTTAAAAAAAAAAAAAAAAAAAAAAAATTTTTATTTTTTAAAAAATTTTTTTAAAAAAATTTTTTTTTTAAAAAAAAAATTTTAAAAAATTTTTAAAATTTTTAATATATAAAAAATTTTATAAAAAAAAATTTTTTATTTATTTATAAAAAATTATATTTTTTTTTTTTTAAAAATTTTTTTTAAAAAAAAATTTTTTTTTTGGGAATTTTTTTAAAAAAAATTTTTTAAATAATTTTAAATAATATAAAAAAATTTTTTAATAATAAAAAAAAATAAAATAAAAAAAAAAAAATTTTAAAAAGGATAATATATAAAAAAATTTTTTTAAATAAATATTTTAATTAATAAATTTTTTTTTAAAAAAAAATTTTTTAAAAATTTTTAAAATTTTTAAATAAAAATTTTTAAATTTTTTTTTTTAAAAAAAAATATATATAAAAAATTTTAAAATTTTTTTAAAAATTATAAATATATTTTAAAAAATTTATTTTAATATAAATATTTTTTTTAAAAATTTTTTTTTAAAAAAATAAAAAAAATTTTTTTTAAAAAAAAAAAAAAAAATTTTTTATAAAAATTTATTTTTATATATAAAAATTATATATATATAAAAAAAATTTATTTTTTTTAAATATATATATATTATAATATTTTAACTTTTTTAAAATTTTTTTTTTTTTTTTTTAAAAAAAAAAATATAAAAATTTTTTAATTTTTTTAATTTATATATTTTTTATAAAATTTATATATATATTTTTTATAAAAAAAAAAAAAAAATTTTTTTAAAAAAAATTTTTTTTAATTATATTTGAAAAATTTAAAAATTATAAATTTTTAAAATAAAAAAAAAAAATTTTTTTTTTTAATATATTTTAATAAAAAAATATATTTTTTTTGGGGGTTCGCGAAAAAAATTTTAAAAGGGGGCCCCCCCCGGGCGGGGGGGGAAAAAAAACCCGGGGGGGGGGCCCAAACCCGGGAAAAAGGGGGGAACAGCTGCTGGGGGCCCCGGTTTTTTGGGGGGTTTTTTTTTTGGGGGGGGGGGGGGAAAAAAGGGGGGGGGAAAAAGGGGGGGGCCCCCCCGGGGGGGGGCCCGGGGGTCGACCACTGGGGGGTAAATTTGGGGGGGGGGAATTTTTTTTTTTTTTTTGGGGGGCCCTTTCCGGGGGCCGGGGGGAAATTTCCCCCCGGGGTTTTGGGGGGGACTTTCCCCCCCCAAAAAAAACCCCCCCCGGGGGGGGGGGGGGGGGGGGGGGGGGGGGGGGTTTTTGGTTGGGGGGTTTTCCCCGGGGGGCCAAAGGGGGGGGTTTGGGGTTTTAAAAAGGCCCCCCCCCCCTTTTTTTTTCCCCTTTTTGGGGGGGGGCCCCTTTTTGCCTTGGCTGGGGGCCCCCCCCCTTTTTTGGTTTTCCCGGGGGGGGTTTTTTGGGGGAAAAAAAAAACCGCTTTTTTTTTTAAAAGGGGGGAACCCCCTTTTGGGGGGGGGGGGCCCCCCCCCCCTTTTTCCTTTTGGGGGGGAAAAGGGGGGGAAAAAAAAAAATTTTTGGGGGGGGGTTTTTTGGGGGGGAAAAGGGGCAAAAAAGGGGGGGGTTTAACGTTTAAAAAGGGGGGGGGAAGGGGGGGGGGTTTTAAAAAAAGGGGGGGTTTTCCGGTTTTTTTTTTTTCCCCTTTTTGGGTTGGGGTTGCCCCAAAAGGGGGGGAAAAAACGAAAAAAAAAAAACCCCCCCCTTTTCCCCAGGGGGGGGGGGGGCCCCCCGGGTTTTTTTTCCCCCCAAGGGCCCAAAGGGGGGGGGGGGGGGGGTTTTTTTTGGGAAAAAAACCCCGGGGGGGCCCCCCCCCCCTTTTTTTTTTTCCCCTTTTTAACCCCTTTTGGGGGGTTTTTGGGGGGGGCCCCCAAAAGGAAAGGGGGGTTTTTTGGGGGGGGCCCTTTCCCCCGGGGGGGCCCCCCCTTTTTTTGGGTTTTTTTTTTGGGGGTTTTTTTTTTTTTAAAAAAAACCCCATTTTTTTGGGGGGGGGGGGGTTTTTTTTGGGGGGGGGTTTTGGGGGCCCCGGGCCCCCGGGGGCCCGGGGGGGGGGGTTTAAATTTTTGGGGGTTTTTAAATTTTTTTTGGGGGGGGGGGCCCCCCCCTTGGTTTGGGTTTAAACCCTTTTAGGCGCACTAGTTGAGGGTTTCCTGTGGCATTTTGCATGGGCTTTAGTCTGGTGTGGGAAAAAAATTCCCTTGGGGGTTTTTTTGGGAACCCCTAGGGGGGAAAGTAGGGCTATGAGGTGCCAATTTTTGGACCGAGGGTGGCATTTCCCCGGTGTTTTCAAAATTTTCCTTTTACTGGAAAATGGTGTTGGTGATTGGGCCAGTTTGGGTTTCTTAGTGCCCAAAAAATCCAAACAGGGAAAACCCCCCATTGGGGCGTTTTTCAGTTTTCCCAACCCCCGGGTCTGCCAAAAAAACTCCTTTCCAGGCATCTACATCCCCTTTGGGCCACTCAGGCGTGAAAACGCCAAAGGGGTTTTACCTTGTCGTCTGCAAAGGGGTTTCTTTGGATATGGCCCCCGGGGGCTTGAGTAGAAAAAATTCTTTTTTTTGCAGGTTCCCGCTTGGAGGAAATCGGGGGTTACACACTGGGAAAAGGGGTGGGATTTCTGTTTTGTTTTTTTCCAAAGGGCCCCACGGGGGGCCCCAAAAAAAAAACTGGTGCCCCTCAGGGGGCCCGCCCCTGGGCCGTAAATACCGGGAAACCCCAGACCCCCCCTTTTAGTCCGGGCTCAAAACCCAAAGAAACCCCTAGGGCCATATTTACCTTTTTCCCAAACCTAGCTCACCCGGCTTTTGTTTATCTGTTATTTTTTTTGTTATAGATGTTAGTTTACTTTGTTTTGTGTTGTTATATGTTTTTGTTTTATAAGTTTGTCCCCTTTATTTTTTTTCATGGGATATTTTCAGGGCCCCGGCTCCATGAAAAACAATAAAAAAAAAAATTATTTTTTTATTTTAAAATTTTTTTATAATTTTTCGAGCCCGGGGCAAAAGGAGTTTTTTTTGGGGGAGTTTCAGTTTTGCCATAGGCCCAACCTTTTCAACCCGTGGGTTTATCTTCCAAAATTTTTATATAATACACACACCCCCACACCCAACACACACCCCACACAAATTATATATTATAATAATATTTTTATATAGATAGTAGTAATATAGAAAAGAAAAAAAGGGGAGAAAAATAGATAGAGGAGAGTTTTTAGGGATAGTAAAAAATTTTATAGAAAAATATAAATACAAGTTTTAAATAATATGAAATAGAAGGGGAAAATAAGATATTAAAAATAAAAGAGAAATATAAAATAAAATAGAAAAGAATTTGAAGAAAAAAAAAATACAATAACAAAAAGATAGAAAAAATAAAAGATTATATAATGAAAGATAGATTATAATAGAAAGGGGGAAAATTATAAAAAAGATATAAGATTTGATATATTAAAAATTATAAAAAAATTTAAAATTTTGATATTAAAAAAGATTTTATATAGAAAAATATTAAAGATAATAAGAAATATAGAAATATAAAGAATATATATTTTAAAAAGAGAAGAGAAAGGGAAAATATTATAAAAATAGAAAAAAATAGATATGAATAGAAAATGTAAAAAGATGAAATAAGAAAATATAAAAAAGATTAAATTAAATAGGGTAAAAATAAAAAATATAGATAAAAAAGAAAAATAATAATATGATAAATTTTAAAAAATAATAAAGAAATAAAAAATGTAAAAATATATAATAAAATAAAAAGAGAGTTAAAGATATAAAAGATAAGATAATTAAAATGAGAAAATATATTAATAATATAAAGTATAATATAAATAAAATAATTTAAATAAAAAGATTAAATATAAATAATTTTAAAAAATAATAAAAAAAATATAAAATTTAATAAATATATTAAAATATAAAATTAAATAGGAAAGAAAAATAATTTTATTTATTAAATATTAAGAAGATATTTTAAATAAATTTTATATAAAAAATATAATAATTTTAAAAATATATATAAAAAATAGAATTAAAGATATATAAAAAGTATTAATATATTATTAATAAATTTGTAGATAAAATTTTTAGAAAAAAAAAGATAGAAGATATAAAAATAAAAAAAAAATAAATTTTAAATGTTGGATAAAATAATATAAATAATTATTTATAGAAAAATTTTTTATTACATTAAAATTAAAATTTAGAAAAATTTAATAAATATTTTAAATTTAATTTTATAAAAGGGTATTAATTTAAAAATTTGATATTTATAAAGAAGAAGAAAAGAAAAATATAAATATTTTATTTTATATAGATATAAAAATATATATAAAAATATAATAATTAATAGAATAATATAATATTTATTAAATATTATTATATAATTTAAAATTATAAAAAATTTTTAAAATATATAATAAATATTATATAAATAATATAAAGTTTTTATAAAATAATTTTTTAATAAAAGAGATAAAAATATATATAATAAATATAATTAAAAATATATTAAAAAAAATTTTTATATAAGATTTAAATATTATTTATAATATATTAATAAATTTTAAAGGTATAGTAATTAATAAAAATTAATATAGATAAAATTAAATAATTAAATTTAAAAAAATATATATATATATAAATTTTTTAATATATTATTAAATATATATTTCAATTATAATAATTTTATAAATAACTAAATTTTATTATAATATATATTTTATATAAATATTATTAATAAATTATATAAATTATAAATATTTATAAAATTATATAAATATATATTTTATTTAAATTTTTTTTTTAAATGTTTTTAAAAAATATTAATAAATTTTTATATTATTATATAATTTTTAAGATATATATTATTATATATTTTTAAAAATATGGAATAATATAAATATTTTATTATATAATTTTTATTATAAATAAAATTTTGGGAAAAATTTAAAATATATATTTTATTTTTATTAAATATAATTAATATTTTATATAATTTTAATAAAATTATATATTATTTTTTTTATTATATATATAAATATTATTATATATTAGATAAATTAAAAATTATTATAAAATTAATAAATTTTATATGTATATATGATTTTATATTATATATAATTATTATTTTTATATTTTTATATTATTTTTAGGGATATTATTTTTATTATTTCTATATAAATTTTATAAAATTTATTAAATTTTATATTATTAAGTTAGATATATATTTATATATAAAATATATATATAATTATAAAATTATTTTAAATTTTGTTGGATTAATATATAAAATTAAAATTATATAAAAATAAATTTTATTGTTTTTTTTGGTTTGGGGTTTATATATATTATAATATAAAATGAAATTTAAATTAATAATTTTATATAAAAAAAAAATATTCCAATAAAATATAAATAATAAAAAATTTAAAAAAATAAATTTTTTTATTATTTTCCATAGAGATAAAAAAATTATAATAAGGGAAAAAAAAGATAAAAAGAAAAAAAATTATAATAATTTAAAAATATTTTAAAAAAAAAAAATTAAAAAAAGTAAATAAAAATTATAAAAAAAATTTTAAAATAAAAAAGAATTAGTAATTGGAAATAAATATTTAAAAAAATTTTTAATATATAATGGGGTATTTTTTAATAATATATAAAATTTTTTAAAAAAAATCTAAAAAAACAGTTGGGCTTTTGTTGTGGGGGGATTAATAAATTTGGGGAAAAAAGACAAGGGTTTAAAGGCCCCCGGGGCCTATTCCCCCCCAATTAAATCCCCCAAAAAAAAATCCTTGGGGGCCCGGCCCCGAAGGGTAAAATTAACCCAAAAAATTTAAATTAAAAAAAAATTGGGTTTTTGGGGTTTTTTCCCAAAACCCAAGGCTAAAAATCTAGAAAAAAGAATTAAAAAAAAACTATTATTAACCCCCCTTAAAAAATTAAAATTTTAAAAAACCCATTAAAAAAAGGTAAACCCCCAAATTCCCTTAAAACCCAAAATAGGCAAAAAACCCCCCAAAAAAGGGGGATAAACTAGGTTTGGGTAAAAAAAGGGGACTGTTTCCCCCGGGGAAAGGGGGGAAAGAAAAATGGGTCTGTGCTTTCCGGAAGTAAAACGGTTCAGGCAGGCCTTCACCAGGTTGGGGGCGGAGGGGCCCCGGCCAGAAGGCCCCCTCCATTTTAAACCCCCCGGGGCCTAAGGCTTTAAACTGCAAAAAAAAGGGGGTTTACCCAAAAAGGGCGGGCCAAAAAAAAAAAAGGAATCCCTGCAGAGAAAAAGGTAAAAAACCCTTTTTTTGGAAAAAAGGCCTTTGGGATTTCAAAGAATTCCAGGAAGGATTTTGGGACCAAAAACCCCGGGAAAAACTCAAAGGTTGGGGGCCTTGTGTTGGGCTTTGAACCCCAAAAGGCAATGGGCCTTTTTACCAAAACCAACCTTTTCCAGTGGCAAAAAAAAAACCGGGGGGGGGGGCCCCTGGGGTTTAAAAAATTTGGCCCCTTCCCCCTGGAATCGTCCAGGGGGTGGCAAAAAACCTTTTAAAGGAACTTCTTCACAACCAAGGGGGGGGACTTTGGGAGTGGCAAAAATGCCCCACCCGGACCATCCAACCCCAAGGGGCGGCCCCCTCAAAAAAATCAGGCTGCCACCTTTCAAACCCCCCAAACCGGGAAAGGGGCCCCCGAAAAAGGGTTTCGACTCAAAAGCTTTTAGTCGGGGGAAGGAAAGGCCCCCCGCCCCCCCAAAGGGAGGACCCCCCCCACATCCACGGGGAAGAGCGAAAAAAATTGC
The DNA here is from genome assembly GCF_015228065.2 of Penaeus monodon. Classification (NCBI taxonomy): domain Eukaryota; kingdom Metazoa; phylum Arthropoda; class Malacostraca; order Decapoda; family Penaeidae; genus Penaeus; species Penaeus monodon. The sequence continues at coordinate 53,317 of NW_023653254.1, forward strand.
CAAAGGGACCCCAAAACAATGAAAAAACCAAAATTTGGGGCAAAAAACTGAAGAAAAAGCCTCGGGGAAAACTCCCAAAAAAGTTTTGGGAAAAACCCAAGGAAAAAAGGGGGACGGGTTTTTAAGGGGGGCCCGGAATCCAAACCCCGCAAGGTTAAGGGAAGGGTTAACCCATTACCCCCACCCCTTGGCTCAGGCCCCTTAAGGCGGCCCCCCGCCCAAATTTTAAAACCCAGGGGGGGCAAAGGTTTTGAAATTTGGGGGGTTGTGCCCAAAACCCTCGGGGAAAAAAACCCAACCTTTTCGAGGGGGACCAAAGGGAAACCCCACAAAGGGTTCCAAGGGAAACCCCCCAGTTTGGCCCTTTTAACCCATCCGAAGGTTTCCCTTTGCCCCCAGGTGGCCCAAACCCCCGGGGGAACCCCGGCCCTTTTGTCAGCTTTCCCAGGGCCAAATGGGGAAAAAAAAAAAGGGGGTTTGGCACCACCTTCCCGACTTTAGCAGTTGCTCGGGGGCCGGGGACCCTTTTCCCCCAGGCGGGGTTTTAACCACCGCCCCGGGGTTGACGGGGTCGCCCCAGGGGCCGGGGCCCCCCCAACCAAAAGGCCGGGGGAGGGGAAAAGGGGGGGGGGCGGAGAGCGCCCTTGGGGGGAAAGAAAGAGGGAGGGGAAAAAAGGCGGAGAGGGGGGACAGGCCCAGGACCGAGGGGAGGAAAGGGGAAAAAGGGAAGAGGAAAGGAGGGAAGAGAGGGATTAAAAGGGAAGAAAGAGGGAAAAAGAGGGAAGAAAGGGGGGAACCCTTAAAAGAAGGGAAAAAAGGGGGGGGAAGGGGAAAGGGGAAAAAAGATAGGAAGGAAAAAAAGGGGGGCAAGGGGATTTAAGAGAAAGGGAACAAAGAAGGAAGAAGGGTAAAAGAAAGACAAGGCACAGAGGAAAAAAGGGGAAGGGTAAGCAGGGAAAAGGGGAAAAACGATCCAGAAAAGGGTTAAGGGGGAAAAAATATGGGAGGGAGGGGAAAGGAGGAAGGAGAAGAAGTGGAGGGAATAAGGAGGGAAGAGGGAAAAGGGGAAAAAAGAACGGGGGAAAAAGAAAAAGAAGGTAAGGGAAAGGGGGAAAAAGAAAAGGGGGGCCCAATGGGGACCGGAAAAGGGGCCCGGGGAAAAGGGAAAAGGGGCCCCCGAGGAACCCGGGAAAAGGTCAAAACCGAAAGGAGAAAGGGGGAAAAGAGAAGGGAAGGGGGAAAGGGAAAAAAGGGAAAATAAGACTTTTGAAGGGGGGTGGGCCGGGAAATGGGGGGAAAGGGGTTTTTAAAACCCCCAGGGGGGAAAGGAGTTGGGGGGAAAATTTCAAAAAAAATTTGGGGTTGGAAGAAGATGATGAGAGATAAAATTAAAAAAATTAAAAAAAATATTAAAAAAAATATTCAATAAAAAAAAATTAATTTTAAAACTAAAATAAAAAATTTATTAAAAATGATTTAAAAATAAAAATAAATAATATTGATGAAAAATATAAAAAAAGATAGAAAAAAAGAAAATTTTTAGATATAGAAAATAGATATATATATAAAAATAAAATATATAAAAAGATAAAAAAATATAATTTTAATATATTAAATATTATTATAAAAAATATTATTATAAAAAGACTTTTTTTTTTAAAAAAAGGGTTAAGAATAGTATAGA
>NW_023653254.1:60000-85000 GCF_015228065.2 Penaeus monodon
TATACCTTTTAAATTTTTTGCAATGAAACCCCGGTTTTATTTTAAAAACGGTTATTTCTAAAGGCCCCTTAAATTTGTATTTTTAAGTGCAAATTTTGCCCCCAACCCATGCAAATTTTTTACTGACAGGTTGGAATACACGTGTCATTTTTTTTTTTTTTTTTTTTTTTGTGGGAGCTTACGTGCGTTTCCCAAAAAATGTTTCGTGCAAGGGGCTTTGACTCTAGAGAGTCCTTGTGACGGTTTTATATGAAAATGTTTTGTAAAAAGAAACTATTTTGTGTACAAAAAAGCAATAAACCCCAAAAAGCATATTTTTACCTACCCCACGTCGACGTTTGGGGGAGAAAAAAGTTAAACGCCCCTTTGCATTTTGAAAAAGCGTAAACACCACGCGTCCAAACCCGCGCTCGCCCCCAGGTTTTCCCCCGGGCGGGTGTTATAACCAGGGGTCCCGGGGAGAAGGGCATATTCCTTTAAAACCCCCCTTGCCCCGAGTGGTTTTCACCCCCACATAAAACACACCCCACACACACAAAGACAATTTAAAGCAAGGGAAAAAAAACTTTTACCGGGACATAACGATGAGCTTTAAGTAGATTGGCAGGGAGGGGGGGCCCAGGGGCGCGTGAGGTGAGGGGGGCCCAAAGGGGGGCGGGAAAAAAACCTGAAAAAGGGCCCCCGTGGGAGGTGGGTGGTTTTCATCCAATGAAGCCCCCCCCCTTTTGGGGGGAAGGGTACAACAGTTGTATTCCTTTAGGGCAGTCATTTGTTTCTTTGTTTTCTTTCCCTCCTCCCTCTTCACCTCCCTACGCCCTTTTAATAAAACCCCTGGAAAATGTCAGGGTCCTGATTTTACATGTTCCTTTCGCCAGCCCCCTTGTAAGGGCACCGGGTTCGCCCGGGTTTGGTCGCCTTTAAAATTTTTTTTTTTTCGCTAATTTTTTTGAAAAAAAGGTCACGGTTTTTTGTCTTCCTTTATGTTAAAAAAAATTCACCTTTTACCTCCCAAATCTTTTTTGAAGTTTCAGTTTGGGGAAAACATGTTTTAGTTATCAAAAAAGGGGGGTCGTGATAATGACACACAAGGGACTTTAGCTGTTAAAAATTTTCTTTTTTAAAAAAAATTATTTTTTCCCCTACACCAAGAAATAATTTTTTATGCCAATGGGAAAAGAGGGAGCCTTAATTTTTAATTCCCCCGAGCTTTAAGGGGGACTTTATATTGTGGGCACAAAAATGCCCTTAAACATTTCTTGGAAAATTTTCTTTTAAAATTTTTACAAGAAACTTTAAAAGGGAAACCCTAGAAAAAAAAAAGAAGAGAGTACGAAAAAATGACTTGCAAACCCAAAAGTTTTCCTTGGTCCCATTTTGAGGGGCTTAGGGGGTCTTTAAGCCTTTGTGTTTGGAATGTTCTTTTTATTTCTTGAGTATACTGGTGAAAAGAGGTTCCCCCATTTTTGTTTTTCCCCAAACTCGCCCCATGCCTGGGGAATGCAAATTTACCAGCCCAAACCGCCCTTTTTTGGGGTATTAAAAAAACTTTATCAAACCATAGATTATACCCCCAAAAAAGGGGATAAAAACCCCATTTCCTGAACTGTTGGGTTTTTCCAGCGGGGGAGGGAACACTAAAAATTAAAAAATTGGGAAATATTTTCCAGTATCTCATTTTTTTTGTTTTGATCTTGAAGGGGAACGGTCAATAAATAATTAGATACTATAAAAAGGAAAAAAAAGCATGTGAGTAGGGACCTGTCCTTTTCAACCCGGGGCCGGCAATTCCCCACCCCTTTTTTCTCCCCCAAATTTTGGCGATTGACTCAGCATTTAAAAAAATATATTTTGTAAAATATATATAAAAATAATATATATTATATATAATATATTGTGTTAAACAAAATTATATTTTATATTATATATATATATAGATATATATATATATATATTTTATATTTTTATATTTTAAGCTAATTTATTTGTGTCAAAGGATTAAACCAATAAAAATTACCCGATATGTCACGGCATCCCAAAATAGTTGGGGAAAACAGGGGGGACCAAAAAATTTTTTTAAAGGGTTAAAAAAAATATGGGGGGGTTTTAATGATGGCCCCTAAAAAGAGTATAGAGGTGGCCGGGGCTTTTGGGGTTTTAAAGGGAGACAAAACAAGATGGGCTGGACTCTATGTATTTAATGAGGGGGTGCGGCCAACCCCGGAGCGGGGATGTTGGGGTTTTTTTCTCCCCCCAGGGAGGTTTTGCTGGGCAACTCCTAAAAAATTCTAAATGTGGGGAGGAAAAAAGTGGCCCTTTCCATGTGAAAATCGTTTGGTTTAAAGAAAGGTTGTGGTTTCAAAAAGGCCCTAGCTCTTGTGGAAGGGGATAGAGAAGAGATGAATATTCCCTTTTAAAACAATGGTCATGGAAATAAAAGAAAAGTATATGTATGCGTTGGAAAAATGCGTATGTAAAAAAACCCGTAAGGGGTTTTAAAAATTGTAGAATATTTTTAAAAATGAATAGATATAGTGGGTTACGTATCTCCTGATTGAAATGATGGTTCCCCCTCATAAAACAAACATTAATTAAAAATTTTTTGTAGCTAAAAAAACCCCCCAAAAAAAAATAATAAGAAGAAACCCAAAGGAACCCCTTTTATAAAAAATGTGAGCAATGTAGAAAAACCCCCGCAAAAATATCATAGGCGCAGTGATTTGGCCCGTTATAGAGTGTTTTCGGAGCCGAGGGTCGATATTCTCGGGCTTTAGAATACCTAAGGCGCGGTGAAGGAAAAAACCTCTTCAGGCGGCCCGCCAGAATGCGGAAATGAGCAGAAGGGGAATCCTTAAAGGGTTCGGTAAAAAAAGGATACGTACGAGTGGGGAATTTTTTAGGAAAATTTATAAAATGGCCCAATGAATAACCCAAAACTGACAAAAAAAACTCCCCAAAAAAAAACTTTAATCAAAATTAAATGGGGGGTCTAGATTTAAATAATGAAGAAATATTTAAGGAAAAAAAAAAAAAATCATCACGATTTTTTTTTTTTCAAACCTTCAAACGGGTCTTGGGGTGTGGTTTTTCAAGGGCCCAAAGGGGAAGCTGGGGAAAAGCCACAGTGATGCGGCGACAGTGGGGCCCCCCCTGTGCAGGATAGGGAGATTTGGGGGGGCTGCGTGGCAAGGGGAAAGGTTTAGGCACAAACAGGTCAGAGGATGAAAATTGTTCCCGCTTCGTCGAAAAAACCCTTTGGGTGAATCTACAAAGGTTTAGGGAAAAAACCCGGGTTGGTGTAGGGGTAATTTTTGGGGGGCCGTGGTGAACGTAGTCCAGTGGGGTTTCCTTTGGAAATTACATAGCATTGGGGGCAACAGATTGAGGGGTCAGCAGGGAGGTGGGTGAGAGGGTGGGGTTTACTTTCTGTGCCCCAAGTTTAAACAGCTAGGCGGGGGGAGCGGGGCGGGGGATCCAAAACCCTTTGGGACATTTCAGCAGGGGGGGGCTCCCAAAATAGGGTGAAGATATGTTGGCAGGTGTGCTGTTGATATGGAGCAGGGAAATTTTTGGGGGCGTTTAGTTTCCCTGTTTTCCCCTAAACCCCCAGTTTTTTGGGAAGATGGGGCCCCAAAAAGAAATAAGGTAGGTGGCGAGCTTGGGTGTAAGGGGGAAAACCCCCAAAAGTCTTGACTCCCATTTTTTAAAAAAACGGGGGTGCGGGGGCACTCAGGAGCGAGGGGTTGTCCTTTTGGGTCTCTGAAGGGGGGTCTGTTTTATCATCCCACAGTGGGGCTAAAAAATGGGGAAAAAACCCCGGCTACTATTTGACAAAATTTAGATGTGAAAACCCCGTGTTTTCAACAGGGGCATAGCTCTTTGAAGAGATAGACAAAACAACATTGGAAAGCCTTAAAAGTGGGGAAGGAAAAAAGACCCAATAAAAAAGGTAAACCAACGGGACCCCAAAATGAATGTTACAAAAATTGGAATGTTAGTGTGGTAGGGAAAAAAATGAACAGTTAGTTAAAAACCCAAAGACATGAATTTAAAAGCAAAATTTTAGTATGTATAAAAGATATATATGGACAAACATTTTTAAAGGAAATTTTATAAAAAATGTTTAAAAATAGTAATATTTATATAGATATAAACTTTTTGGGAAAAAAAAAACTATATAAAAAAAAAAATTTTTCTGCGAGGAAAAGGTACTGATCCTCTTACCCAAACAAGGGGGGGGTGGGGCTATGGGGGCCCATTGGGGGGGTGACCCGGGGGGTACAGGGTGGGGAAAGGGCAAGGGGGACCAGTTTTGAGTCCCGTGAGGCAAAAAACCCAAAAAGGGGGCCCCACAAGCAGAAAATTGGGGCCCCCACAGTCTGCCCCCCCCTTTTTTTAAATTTTGGGGAAACATTTGGGAGGGTGGGAGAGGTGGCGCCCCCCCAAAATAACAAAACCCTTTGGGGGGGCTGTCCAGAAGGAAGGGGTCCGGGGCCCGCAAAAAAAGGATGAGCGATTAATTCCCATAGCGAGGAAATTGGGAAATGGGTTTGGGGGTTAGGTGGCTTCCTCTCGGAGGTGAGGAAGACCCGGGGAGCTGCAAAAATCAGTTTTGAGTGGGTGCAGTACATGGTTTAGGTTTGGGGGAATGGTCTTTTATCCCCCCGGGGATAGCCATAGCCATTTTCCCGCCCACTTTAACCCTTTGGTAAATAGAAGTAAAAAAATGGCTGATGAAAAGTTCATGGGATTGGGGAAAGGGAAACATGTTCTTTCCCATTTGTGTACCCCTCCTAATTTACCTTTTCAAAAAGATGGAAGAATTTTTTTGCCTTTTTGCCCAAAAATCCCCATCTGTGGCAGACCCAATGTTTTCCCCATCCCAAAACAGTAAAATTGTTTTGGGCGGGCTTTTAATGTGGGATTTTTGGGTGTTTTACCATTTCTTGTCACACTCGGTGGTTCCTTTCAGGGAAAATGCAGAGTTTTACTGGGGGTAGACTCTGGCACCCGACAAGGTTTCCCTTTCCAAAACCTTCCCTTTTCCCTCCACTTTTGGCCATTTAGTGTTTTTTCACCCGGAAAAAGATTGGGGTGGAAAAGTGTGCCGGAGGTTAAACCCTTTGGGAGTTTCCTTTATTTAAATTCACAAAACTCAAAACCTTCAAGGGGAAAACTCGAAGCAAAAACTGGAGTCCATTTTTTATCTCCAGCCCCCCGGGCATTTGTTCGGGTTTGTGGGGGTTTCTCGCAGGGGGCCTTTTATCAAAACCCCAAGGGAAATCTTTAAAAGCCCAAACCAATTGGTACTGAAAGTGCTGAAAAATTTTCGGTTTTCCCTTTCCCTTTAAAAACTTTTTAAAAAAACTCGCATGGATTGGATAATGGGCAGACCCACTATCCAAAAAAAAATGTGGAGCAAAAAACTTGGGAAATCAAGGTTTAATGGGCTTGGGGCTTGCGACCCATGTTGCTATCCTATCTGAGGGGTTTTTTGGAATTTACTGGTGGCGGCTCTTTATGCATTTAGGGAAAGAGGCGAAAGCCCTTGGGGGCCCAGAGGTTCCGGGGCCAAGGGCCAAGATTCATGGGCTTTTGGGGGCTTTAGGGGAACCCTTTTAGGCAGTACATGCTTTGGGGGGGACATTCCCCCCCCGTCCAAAAGAGAGCTTTTCGTACTTTTGTATCGTTTGGTTGTCTCCGGTTTGGGCAGACCAAGAATTTAGTACCCAAAAAAATTTTTCTTGTTCGTTTTTAATTTCCTTTTTTTTTCCCTTTAATGTTACAGTTGGGTCTTTTCCAGTTTTTTTTCTGTCTAAAAATACAGAAAATGGCCCCGGGTTTCTTTAAATTTTTCCCATTCGATTAATTTAAAATTTTAAAAAAAAGTTTATAAAGGGGTTTTTTCAAAAAAAACCCCCATCAGTGGGTTTTTGTTCCTGCTTGGTTGGAAATTTCTGGGTATTTGAAATACTACCATATTATTCTAATTTTTTCTGCTATGATATTTCTACCCCTTTTTTGGTTATCATTTTTTGGATGTTTATTTGCAACCAAAACCCTAAACCCCGAAAGCCCCGCACATGCAAGCCACGTACAAATCTCTCGTTTGAAAAAGGGGGAAACGGGGGGGCTCGGGGGGATGTTACCGGGTTTTAGTTTCTAGGGTCTGGGGTGCGACCATAGATTTGGGTTTGGCCCTCGGTCAAAGGAAAGTGAAATAAATTTAATAATTGAATAAAATTATTTTATATATATATATATTATATATTTTTAAAATATATATTGTGTGGGTGTGGGGTGGTTTTTGTGTGTGTGTGTGTTTGTGTGTGGTTTGTGGTGTGTGTATATATATAAAATATTAAAATATATTTTAATTATAAAATATTATAATATTATTATTTAATTGATCTGTGTAAAAATTTTAGAAAACCTTTATAATTTAAAAGTAAAAAAATAATTCTACAAGTTTTTGGCTAAGCAAAATCCGAAAACCAAAACAAAAAAATTTCAAATTCCCGGAAACCAAACAAAAAAAAAAAAAAAAGAAAAAAATTTATTTTTAAAATTTATTAATTTAACTATAATTTTTTAAAAATAATATTATAATATTATTCTGTATAAAAATATATAGTATTTATAATTATAGATATATATATATATTATATATATTAGATATATTAATAGATAGATTATAGATAGATAGATAAATATATATATACATATTATATATATAGTATATTAGATATATATATTTTATATATTTGTATATAATTTAATTTTTAATATATATTATCTATATTATATTATATTAGATATATGATTAATATGATATTATATATATATATTTTATATATTAAAAAGTATATAATAAATATATAACATAATATAGATATAATATAAAATATAATAAAAATATGAATAAATAATATATATTATATATATTTTTAAATATATAATAGTTTATATGTAAATTATAATAATAATAATAATATATATAATGTATATAATATATATAAACATGAATATATATTTAAAACAAAAATAAAAATTTTAATATTAATTGAATATATATAAATATATAATATAATATAATTTTGAAATTTATACATTAGAATATATATAATTTATATTTAAATATATATATATATATATATAATATATATAATATATATATAATATAGGTATAAATATATATAATATATATAATATTATAAATATTTTATATATTTTATATCTTTATTGTTCAAAGAAACTATAGTCAAACAGAGGTCAGAGTCTGCAAATCCCTATATGCATACATTATGATGTGTATGTATATATACACACACACACACACACAACAAGCACACACACAACACACCATATATATATATTATATATATGTATATATATATATATATATATATATATATATTGATTACATAGATAAGATATAATAATATAATAGATATATATATATATATATATATTGTTTGTATCTTTATGTCTATATTTTCAAAAGAAACTATAGTCAGATGTCGAGTATGTAAATCTTTTGCTTGAGTGGATGTCCAAGTGGAACAGCAGTGTATCTGTGGTGGTAGATGGTGAATGGTGAACTGAGCTGAATACCTGCGGTAAGTCTTCCCCATGTTTCGTAAGATACAGAGTGCTGTAGAGAGCGGGTGGTATGCCACATTGTATACACTCGAAACATTTAAACTGATAAACAACACAGGCTTCAGTGCAAATGGCAAGGCTTTTGTTTTATTCAAAAGAGACGCATAGTGCAGATGCCTGAAATACTTCTAAAATCAATTTTGGGGAGATGTGTTCTAAAATGGTTCCTTTCTAATGCAAGGTATGGAAGTGGTACGGATATCATCGGTTTGTAGAGGTGAGCGGTTTCTTTTTCAAATTTCCTTTAGTATTTCTGTAAAACATTTGCTTGGGTCTGAATTCTCAGTGAAGTAATTAAGTAAGAATTATTGGTTTAAATTTGGTTAAATATATAACTACTCTGAAAGTCATGAGCCTGTTGGTCATGGCCAGTAATAGGATATACAATAATATATGATATATATATATATATATAATATATATAATATATATATATATATATATAATATATATATATATATCTATATAATAAAGCAGTACCACACAAAATCACACACACACACACACCACACACACTCTTTATAGTAATCTCTCTCTCTCTCTCTCTAACTCTCAGTCTGTCCGTCTGTCTTCTCTCCTCGCTATATATATAGATATATATATATATATATATATATATATTATATATATATATATTTTTATATATAATATATATATTTTTTTTTATATTTTTGGGGGTTTAACATAACACTCTCCTTGTTACACAGACACTATTAAATGTCCAAGTGATTTCTGATATAATAAGTTGTGGGGCTGATTTGCACATCCCCTCTCACGTACATACATGAGTGTGTAATATGAATAGGTTAATGGGAACCGGGGGGGGGGGGGGGAAACCGCATCGATTAACGTAGGCCAATGACCGTAACCGGAAGTGATTAACGTAATCAATGACTGACCGGAATCATTAACCATAGTAAATGATGGCTAGCTGCAACAATAAACCAGACTACCTTACGGTCCGTTCATGCGCATCATAGCAGACAGTAGGCATAATATAGTGATAATCAATGATCGGCCTGGAATCATTACCGAACCATCTACTATGAATATCTAACAGGCACAGGGTGTCCACCTTCTGTTGTGGGTGTGTGCTCATGTGTAGTCATGTGATTAAAGATATATATATATATCACACACACACACACTGTGCTCGCGTGCATCACGCAGGGGATGAAGCAGCAGGGGTTGACTCAAAAACCCCCATTGGCGTAAAGGCGCACTAGGTCCAAGCCTGTGCCGGCTATATCACTCATCAGTGATAATGCAGTCATATTCAAAATTTACAAACAGCAATAAGAATAATAGATTGATGGCAATAATTTTCATAATGATGATAAATCACATTAATATATAACAATAATAAGGTTAACAATAATATAATATAAATTAACCAACTACAGCATTTTCATATTTTCTACCTTTTTCAGACTTCATTCTGAATTGCAGCTTGTCACTACCAATACGCTCTCGACGGAACACAAACAGGTTCCTCATGTAGAGTCTCCCACCAGGGCAATGTGGGTCACTGCTTGCAAGGCGGTCGAGTTGGCTCGGAGATGGTGTCTGATGCCTTCCTAGGATTAACATTCATCTAATTAAAGTTTTTCTGGGAATTCAGGGAAAACGTTTATGTGTTGGTATTATCAGGGGTGTAACTGCGTGTTGAGCTGGAAACTAGAAGGACAGTTGCAACATATCCTACTGTATCACCGCTTTATTGGTTGAAAAAAAATGTTTGTGTGATTCCCCTTTACCAGGTGGTTTGGCTTGACAATTGCCAATATCATTGTTTTTTCCATCCTGTGAAACGATTTTTTGGAAAAGTCCAACCTCATCGATCACATGAAGTGATTTGCTCTTTAAGGAATGAAAAAAATAGATATGGAAACGAAGATATAGGCTAGAATTCAATTGATACTAAAATCCAAGCCTGCTGGTTTATTAGTTTTTCTTATGGAGATGATCACTATGGAACGATTAGTAATGGCTAACCAAATAACCAAACTGAAACGTTTTGTATGCTCCCATCGCACTCTCCTCTTACTGCTACTGCTGCTAAAGATCAGTCCCATGTGCAAGCTGCGCCTCGCCCGGCGATGCAGAGGGAGCCCCGGACTGTGTCACTAATGCAGACTCGCTAACCGTGTGTCAGCTGGTGCTGACGCGGCTGAACCTAGTCCTTACCCGCCGTGGTGGGCCCACCACAGCATAACCTCCAGGCGATGTTGCCACATCTCGCGATGGTCGGAGCGCGACCTCGCCGACCCCCTCGGATGGAGCCGACATGTTGCCTCTGTAACTAGCCTGGGAGGCTGCTACTGCTGTTACTACTACTCCTCTGATAGTAATACACCCACTTGTGTTGTGAGCCTTTGCTCCGCATTGACCGTCGAACGCAGCGCGCACGTCGCCCGCGTGTATTTCCGCATCTTGCAGCAGACGTTCTCTGCTGTGAACTTTACGGTAGTCGAAACAGCTGTCCTTCAGCGTCCGGGTTGTCTACGGCACTCTTGATGACGGCAGGAAGTGGGCTCCTCCTGAGGACTTCTCCTCTCCACAGCGAAGAAAGACATGAGCACCAACATCACGGATGGTCACAAAGAGTAGACGTGCGTCGCTCCTTCTGGTTTGCCTTGATGTCCTGTGGCGGTGAAATGTTTTGTCATTCTATGTTTGTGTGTTGTGTGGCGTGCGTGTGGTGTGTTCGTGTGTGTGTGTGTGTGTGTTAATATATATATATATATAATATCATATATATATATATATATATAGTATATCCTATATAGTATATATTTGTGTATGTATACACACACCACACACACTATTTTCATTATCCATTCATGTTTTCTTTACACTGAGGACCCTGTGCATTGTAATGAACTTGAATATATACAAGCGACGTTTGTTTCCAGAGGTCTAAACAACATATCAATAACAAATATCATAATTTTTAAAAGCTATTACTGTTTGAGACTTGGTGAGAGACCCTTGACAAATTTTACAAATCTTGTGGACGAGACATTGTCCACAACCCAAGCCCTCACAATAGAGAGCACTCTCACCTCACGACCTTTGTTTCGTTTGTTTCGTTGAGATTTGCGTAGTACTGGCTTCGCCCGGGCCTTCATACATATGTGTTCCGGCCTGTGTCAGCTATATATGGCTTCTCATTTATTCTCTGACAACTATGCCTATTGTGGTCCAATTCTATAAGTAATGTACCAACGTGGCGCTGGGGGCTCGCCACAGTGCATGCCATCGTCTTCATTGTCAATTGTTCTCTATATCTGCCACCGCAGTGGTAACCTATGTCTAATTCTGTGAAGAATACTTCGGTACCTCTATTAATTGGTTTAGAGATTGCCAGTGGTTCAAAGACGTGGCGTCCTGAGTACCATCTGCCATGTGGGAAGATCTCGTTTTCTCTCGATTGAGCTGCAGGAAGAAGGCACGAGCTGTGGCAAATGTCAGCTAGTCTGTCAGGCAAGCTCATTCCCTCTGCTGCCTATGTGTCTAGGACCCCAGTTTATGATTATTTATTCTAACCCTGGAGCAAGAATCCTCTGTGCTATGGTGAGGACAGTGTCATAAGGTGATGTTGTCTTTGGGTGAGCTTTGCCATAGACCAGTCAGGTGGCTGCCCTGTAGTCTGTAATGTTGCACGCACGTGTCCCTTCCCTCAGGGTGTTGTGAGCTAGGCTCCCATAATCGTAACTGCCTCTGCCTGTCGCGAGAAGTCTTTGTCCCTGTTACCCTCATGGATTGTGTGGCATCTTCCCTTGCTGCAAAGCCAGCGCTACACCTGCAGTGTGGTTTAAGGTTCAACTGATCCATCCCATGAAGTAGGTTTACTTACCCCGAGGATTGATGGCTGCAATGACCCTCTCAGCTTCTGCCTTTAGACTAGGCATGGTGTATTGATTCTTTCCTTCTTACAAGCTCATAATAAGAACTCGATCAGGTTTGTCCCACGGCAGGGCTTTATAAGTCGGGTTGGTGGAGTCCATACGCTCTTGGCATGTAGTTTTCTTGAGCTGGTAACATATCAACATCCAGGGGTTGTTTGCAAACAACGCATGGTCTTATTCTATGCGTCTGAGTATTTTTTGTCCTCATTTTTTTGTATTCCTGGAGCATGGATGACCTTTTTGAAAAGGACTGAGCTACACCATTAGCTCAATTCGTGATGTCAGGGGGAGACGGTTTTGAAATTGACCTCACTCCAAATCCCCCTGCTGCCTTGTCGGGTGATGCCTAGTCAGGCCAAGGGCTAGGTCACCGCCGACATCTGCGGTGGCGTCAGGAAGGCAAATCGCCTTAATACGAAGCTGCATCTAATAATATGATGTGTATAAAAACGCAAGACCGCGCACCGGCGACCCATGATGACATGGAAAAGAAGAAAGAAGACGAGGTGGACGGTTTTGCCTCCATGAGGAGGATGAGGGCCTTCGGGTCCACCTTATGGGCACTCAGAATGATCCTTGCAGTTCATTTTGATCTGTCTCCATTTTTCTCTTATCTTGTCGTTGCGGGGGCCATCAGGGACCTAGTCCACAATGGCATGGATGGCATGTACTGGAATGATCCTAGGCATTGCTCTCAATGACAGCATCTTGCTTTGGTCGGTAACCAATACAAGACCTCCTTTTTTAAAGGATAGGGTCTGGTCAATTCCTTACTCCAAAGTGTCTAATACCTGGACCCCATCTAAGTCCTTCCCCTGGAATTCTCAAGACTTGTGCCTTGAACATTTAGTCTCCGAGCATGGTTTTTGGATTTGGCTGAAGAGATCTTTAGTCCTGTCTGACAACACTCCTCAGATACAAGCCAGACAGTGCTGGGCTTTACTTGGGCAGTGTGGTCAGTGGAGATGATTGCAATATCGTCTGCATAGGAGATGTCCTTGCACCCCACTGAGGTGATGTTGAGGAGCAGGGTATTAAGGTGGTTGAAAAGGGCTGAACTGAGATTGTTTGATATTTAAAATTACTGCCGCGTCAACAGCTAGGGTCGTTAGCGCGATACCTTGTTAAATAGAAATATTAACATGTTTAAAACTTTAAAAAATCTATCAGGAAATATCTTATCAAATAACAATAAATAGATTAAATCAAAGCATAAATATTAGCTCCTAAGTGCATAAAATTATTGCCTACACATTATGCATAATTAAATTTTATTGAAAATATTAGTCTCCCTAAGGAAATTAATAAGACCCTTTATGTCACAATCTTCCCCCACTACATTTTTAGTGTATATGGGGGAACAAGTACATACGTCTTTGGTCTGAGATGGTTGCAGCACATCTCTCCACTACATGTGCGATTCGGTTTAATGGCTCTTGGCATCCTTCACAAAGTGCTTCATTTTTTTAGCGCCATCATTGCCATGAGTCAGTCTTGTGTGCCCGATTCTAGTCTTGTTAATACACTTCCACTTTTCGGTTGGGATGGATTCTAGTCGCCCACTGCCAAGGGTCATCTCTAATGTCTCGCAGTTTGTTTCTGGAGGTATGCCCTCCATTTTTCCCTCCATTTATCACGAAGAATACTTCTGATGCTGTTTTCAGGTCGGTGTGTGGGAGAGAAAAACGAACATTCCACAAGGCTTGAGCGGCAGCTGCCTTGGCCTTGCTGATCAGCTCGCTCATTCCCACTGATAACCCCCATGCGCTGGCATCCCACACAGAGTTATCTTTTTGCGTGTGAAATCAGTGGCAACCAATCTTGAACCTCCCTTACTACTGGATGTGAGAGTTAAGCTCTTGATTGCTTGCAAAGCACTACGATAGTCACATATATCACAATGAATGGTTCGTAAGATCTTTAGTCATCTTAACGGCTGCAAGGATGGCATGTACCTCTGCAGTAAAGATCGAGCTGCTAGAGAAAACTGCCAGATGCAGTCTTCCTTCTGCTCACTGCTGGCAAAGCCCACACCATTGTTCAGATTTCGAACCATGCTGTATATATTGCCTCTGAATTCTTTTAGCTTAGAAAATATGCTGAAGAAATTTCTCTTTGACTTCTGCTTCTGATTTCTCCCCCCTTCCAATTCCGACAAATCCGCTCGAACCTTAGTGAGAAACGCAAATTAGATCTTTCCACAAGATTCCTCATTCTCCCTACCACAGGATCTGCTATCCTCAAGGGGTTGAAAACAATCTGGATTAGGAGATCCTGGATCCTTTGTAGTCTCGTTAGTAAATCGGTTCAATGTAGTCCCGGTGTATGAAAGAGTGGTTCTCCCTCTCCAAGCATACAGGACTCCCCAGGTGAAGACCTGAAGCCCCAGACAGATTCTGAGAGCTTCATTATGACCGAGTCCAATGTCCGGAGAACAGTGGGCGTGTCAGAAGTAAACAACTCACAGCCATCTTGGACAATTGCAGTGGGTTTTGCGCCTAAATAGAAGGGAAGGGTTGAATTTTCCTCGTTTGTGGAAATTGTATAGTCATGGTCTTGCTGGAGAAAATTTTGAACCCATGAGATGTTGCCCACTGTACACCTGATTTAATTGTCAGCCTGCCTGTGTCCTGCACATCCTGTAAGCTTCGCTCCTGACATTACAGTGTAAAGTCATCCCACATACAGATTACATTAGACAGAACTTGGACAACGTTTACTGTCATTTATAGCAATGGCAAACAGGGTCACACTTAAGACACTCCCTTTGGGACCCCTTCCAGTCTGGTTTTCCAGGTTAGAGAAACGTTTTCCCACCGAACTCTAAACGTCCTGGTAGCAAGGAACTTTGTATGAAGTAGGTAAATGTCTCCTTTAAACCATGTCATACAGCTTCATGAGTATGCGATGCTTCCAAGTCGTATCGTAAGCCTTTTCAAGTCCAAAAAACTGCTACATGTGACGTCGCTGTGCGAAGGAAATTCTGTATAGCAGTTTCCCATCCTCTCACAGTGGCATCTGTGGTCCCGATCTCATATTTCTAAAGCCATATTGGTATGGGTCAACACTGTTGTAGGGGAGCGCCTGTCAACCTGAAGTTTATACCATTTCCTCCATCAGCTTGCAGATGCAGCTGGTGAGAGAAATTGTCTGTAATTTCCTGTGTGAGTATCTTTGCCAGGTTTAGGAGCAGGAATGATTTCATAGCCTCTTTCCATGTGGATGGCACTGTGCCCTCCTATAGCTCCATTTGAATAAGGTCAACAGGAACTTCTGGAACTCTCCGTACGTGAGATATCATTGATATGGAATAGCGTCACTGTCCTGGGCAGTCTTACGGCAGACTGCAAAGCAGGAGTCCATCTCCTTGCGCAAAAATGACAGTTGTATGGAAGTTCCTGCTGCAGTCCTAACTGAAGAACGACATGGGTGTTGTTCCTGTTTCAGCACGAGAGTGGAGAATCGGCAGTGTAAATGCTCCAGCGGAGATCTCCTGCCATGGATTTAGGCTGCTCATTAGCAATATCTTTTTTTGTCTGTGTGATGATTATGCTTCTATCTCATAGGGCAGGTTGTGATATGGATGTTGCTCTTTCCAGCAAATCTTACGCACCTTTCCACACCGATGCCTAAGGGGGTCCAGAGTTAATTGAGGAGACATACTGTCTCCACGACGTCTCGTCTAGCCTCCTTTAGCACAACGCCTGCCTTGCTCGGTTCTTTTTGTAACTGATCAAGGTTACAATTCGGGGCGTCGTTTCAACTGCCTTAATGCAGATTTCACCTTGCTCTGACAGCTTGTTGACATTCATCAACACCATGGTTACTGAGTCGACAGTACTGTCTGCTACTTTTGGGCATGGATGCTTCTGCTGCAAGGTGAATTCGTGATGTAAGTGATTTACAGCATCTTGACACACTGGAAATCATTCACAGATCCTTGCAAATACTGGCAGTTGATCTAAACGGATTCCAGTCTGCATGTTCAAGTCGCATCCATCTGCACTCCATTGACTGGAATACAATTCACCTCCTTCAAAATTATTTGGAAAATGGTCGCTTCCATTTAAGTCTCCATGACCTGCCAAGTAAGTTTCAACTGTGACTCGGTGAAACCTATTGATAGGTCTATATTGAGAATGTTTCCCCGTTTTTGAACTTGGAACTGTGTGGGAGTGTCACTGTTACAGTAAAACTGCATCACTCTTAGAACATGACTCCAAGGCCCTTCCTCGAGGGTTTTGCACCACAGTGTCTCCCAGAGGTGATGCCGACCATTGAAAATTCTCCAAGAGTAGAATGGATGTGGCAACTGCCCAAGTAGATCTTCCAAATCATTTCTGTTGAGATTAGTGTAGGAAGGTAGATGGATCAACAGTGTAAGGTCGGTCAAGCTATTCTCACAGCCTCACCTGCAGTGTTGTCTGCAGGTGGATGGGCCTGGAAGGAATATCTGACGTACCATTACTGCTAACCCTCCAGGAGGTCATTGTCAAAGGTTTCCATAATGGGCGTGAACTTGGAATCCTCTCAGGAAATTGGGACATTTTTCCCTGGGTCCATTAAGCTATTCAGATTTTGCATTCTTCCCATTTTGATGAATTCCCTGACAGTTCATTGGATATGGTATCCTTCCTTTTAGATTATTTTCTTCATAGGTGTTTGGCAGAACCTGTGGTCCAGGTTTGCCTCCACCTTTAGGCTTTGTCCCTTTCAGGATCCTGGGAGTACCTTTTAATGTTTGTTTTACATGTGGACCTAGTTTCCACAGTTTCCCTGGACAGGTTCGGATTTCTTTTGCCTAGCAAAGGACGGCATGAGCCTTTGCTTCACGTGGGCATTATGTCTGCAGCGGAGGCCCCTGTGATGTTGTTCAGCTGGAGTCTTTTGGACAGGTTCAGGATTCCTTTGCCTGGGCAAAGGCGTGCCTGAGCCTTTACTTCAGTGCATTCCTGCCTAGCAGCAGATGCTCCTGTGGATGTGTTGGCAGCTGGAGCTGTCACCATTGAGGCCTCGGAGCCTTCCTGATGGCTCCAAAAGACCTTACTTTGGGAGGGGAGCTCCTGCAATAGACAACTCACGCAGAGGTCATTTCAGCAATTTGGGACTGAGGTTTGAGGAAGTGGCAGAGTGTGTGCTGTAAGAAGCATTGGAGGGCAATGGTTAGTGGGAAGAGATGGCTAGAACCGAAGCAAGGACCTACCTGGCTGGCAAACAGCCAACGGGCACGTCCGCTTTGCCTCTGAAAACTAACTTTCTCCTGCTCCTTATTACTCAATACTTCCTTTTCAAATTTGTACCTTTTACATTGCTTTTGAAGAAGCTTCATGAGCTTCTTTTGCAGTGGTAACGAGCATATTGGCGCTGGAACATTGTCATCTCTCTTGATGACCTGTTGTACACACTTTACACATACTCTTGGTTGTCCTATTTTCTTTAAAACGGGCAAGAGTTGGACTCCATGCCTCATAACCTTGGCCTTGGGAAAGCCCACCGCATAGAGTTGGCACATATGGCTTTACCTTGAGGTGGTACCATGCTAACTTAACCATTCTGTAAGGACTAATGTGTTAGAAAAGTTAGAAGAAGCTGGTGTCGACTGTTCCAACCATCACTTTTCTCCTAAAACGTTTTCTGCCACTACAATTAAAATTCTCTAGTTCTCTAACAGTTTCTCCTCAGAATACCTCATCAGGTCTCGGAAAAGACATTCCCTTACACTGTTGAGGGTTTTGTGAGGAGAGCAATGACTTGAGGCCCCAGCAAATGTTTGCTATCGCACGCAGACGGTCACTCATCGTCTGGTGACGAAACTCAAATATCAGGCTATCATCTCACTGTGGGGGTGATACAAGGATCACGTGACATACTTCAACTATTTTCCCGATGAACCTCAAAATGTCAAGATCCATGGATTGATACACCATCATGGTCTTCACTACCAGTACTTACTATTATGAAAATGCTTTCAATAGTAAGATCTCCTAGTGGATTTTGAGGAGGACTTTTTCCCATTCTTACCTAGTTTGGAGCCCGGGAACCATTACAATTCCAATTCTTGGCCCTTTGGAGCTGAAAAGGTTCCAGAGTGAACAACGTGTGATTTTTCCGGAGAGAATGGTCCGAGGATTGCCGCAGGTCGTCAGGGAGGAGAGCTAGATCTTTGTAAAGTGTGTACTTCATACAAATTTGAATTCTTCATTCCTCACCCCTCCACCACCAGGAGTCCAACGAGGGAAGCTATAGTTGGGGTTTTCAAATCTTTCAACATCCAAAGGGTAATGAGGAATATACGCCAGCCCGATCACAGTACTGATGGCAGTCGCAGGACCTATGCGCTACCGACTGAATAGTGCCTGCTTGACCCTAGCCATATTTGACCAGCCGATTCACTTGAACCGGGCCTTGATCAAGCCACCCGTCTAACCAGAATAAAGGACCAAGAGGTGTTCTATCTTGCAGGGCGCAGCGTGCAGCATCGCTCACCTCCGGACTCCTGTCTCCTGGTAATACGGGATGCCACGCACGGCAAACACACGTGGGAGAGTTCTCCCTGGTCCAAGATGGGAATGACCAGGGTGGTACAACCATCCCCTCTCATAGGCATTGGTGGGGGGTGGGTGGCACCAGGAAGCCATTTGTCTCATCCCTCACTGATGACCCTTCCGTATGGATAGCCCTCTGGTCGCTGCTCACCAGATCATTGGGACCTCTCAGCCCCCGCCAGCGGCAAGGCGGCTTCCGTTAGGGGGGGGGCTGGACTGGGAAACCCCACCCTGATGGGTTCCATTTTCTAGTAGCATGTGGCTTGTGATAGGTGACCTTGGAATCTGACTTTGGCTTTTCTGTTCCTGAAACAGTCACTTAATCCAAGCCAAGAGCGTTTCCTCTGGTCCTTCTGGATCAGGGCCTCCTGAAATACAGCAAGAGGACTGTGCCCAATTCAAAAGCCTGCTCCGGTCTAGGAACTACTACCACAGATTGACAGTGCTGATTGTGCTAAGAGCGTGGTTATGCTGTGTGCTGTGCTCTGCCCCTTGTGAACCCATGAGGTGTTTATGGGGGTCCCATTTTCCATTGCCTCAGACAGCTAAGGAGAGAGATGGGGCGGCACTTCCCTGGCTCCTTGGTTTTGGATGGGATAACTATGATGGCCCCCGTCCAGCTCTTTGGTAAGTGCAAAAAAGGAGCAGCTCACGCTGCCAGTCCTCGGTGGGAATGATTGGTACGAGATCCCATCAAAACTCAATTTCGCTCAGAGAGAAGATACATTTGAGTTATTGGGTTTGCTGCCCCTTCTCTGATATGAGCAAGTCTGCCTGGTTGTGGCATTGTTGGTTTGCCCTCAGATCATTCCTGGCTGCTGCTTGTTTCTCACAGAGAACTCTACACCCATCTGTTTGCTTCTGCTTGAGGGTCGTGATGTGTGCACCTCGGGCTGAGCGGCTAGTACTCGCCTGACTTGCCACAGCTCTGTAATGGTGGTTCGGTGTCAAAGAATCACACCATTCTAGCCACCTTTTCCTGCCTGACTCCTATGGCAGTTTCCTTGGCTACCCTGACTGCTCCCTTAGGAGGATAGGTTGTCGGGGTTCTTTGCTTTCGGAATGTTTTCTGGCACGATGTTTCCCTCTGTTAATCTCGTCATTAAAGTATCTGGCGTCTTTATTACTCCTGACCAGGGCCGAGTTTTAGGTATAGTCCCCGTCGAGGCTGCTTGATTATTGCATTGATAAGTTTGGCTTCAAGCACTTCCACTTTTCACTCTGTGGTTCATTACTTCTAAGACAGTTGGGGCAAGGCATTCTGAATGCTGCCAGTTTGGCCTTGTTTTTGTTTCCACTTGGGATTTGCTTTGTGGCATTTGGACTGGCCCAGCATCCATTGGGTAATAACAGGGCCATAATGGTCACTTGTGACAGTCTGATCGGCTCACACTAATTCTCTCCACCAGAGCCGCGGGTGGCTAAGGTGATAGTCTAGGACCCTCCCTCTGACATTCATTGGATCTTGTCTATGGATAAGACGATCTCGGGAAAAGTGTCAAGCATAGTGGCTACGTAATGGGCTGCCGCATCCGGTAGCCCTGCACAGGTGAGTCTAGGATTGGTGGAGTGCATGAAGTCTCCCCCTATGATCACTCATCTTGTGCTGCAATAGCACAGACCTGGCTGATGTCTAAAAAGCTCCTACACGCCTGGCTTGCCCTGTACACATTGTACAGCTTTGAGGGTGCCCCCCACCAGGTGAATCTCATAGCAAGAGATTCAACAATCCCTCTTGCCACAGTGCAGTGCATCGGCTATTGTCAGAGCAAGGGAGTGTTATTCTGACCAGGGTGATCAGTCCTCTTTGCCAGTTATGCCTGGCAGCATGAAGATATGAGTCCCCTCGGCATTGACATGACAATATCAATGTTCCTTGACCACACTATTGTGTGAGGATGACATTCTTTTATAGCCATAGATGTTCCACTGTATTATGCTTAATTGTGTGTCATGATGCTACTTGGTGATAGTTACATTCAGAGACGTGTTTGTTTTCGGATTCCTTTTCATTTGTGTCGAGTCTGACACTCCTTATGAAGTCCTTGCTGGTTGAGGTCTTCATCATTTTTGGGCTGTTTGTCAGGCTCACCTGGGTCCCACTGGAGGTGGAGAGTCTTTGGTACTATGACTTTTTGTTAATTTGATTTCTCACTCATGCTTTTGTCTGTGTATTTTTTCTCTTTGTTGACTTTACCTGAGTAAGGTCAGCTTGTGTCTGGCACTGGCTACACAGCTTCAGCCTGTTCTGTGGCCGCTCCTGCCTGTGATGGCGTGGCCAGGAGTTGGGATGGGGGAGGGAGTCTCGTCCTAGGTGAAGTGGGGCTATGCTTTGGCTCATGTTCAGCTTCCCTCCCTTTCAGGACTGCAACAGTCGAAACCGTCAAGTTTTATAACCTTAAACTGTGAGAAACCCTAGGGGGTCCAGACTCACTCTCAGAGTCCGTTTCCGGGTTCGTTTTAAGACCGCCTTTTCGGTTGAATTGTGGGCTGGCGGTCATGGGAGTAGCAGCTGGCCTGTTTCAGCTTGTGCTTTCCATCTCGGTCAGGGTGAGGACGTTTTGGAGGGCTACTCAGAAGTCTGATTTGGCTGCTGGCCTGATAGGCCACACGAGAGTCCATCTGCTTGGACTATCTCATGGGACAGACATGTTTTTTTGGCTGATGGTCGTGTCCATTTCGCATCAGGTCTCACAGAGTCACCTGCGGTTTGGATTTTCTCTTGCCACTAAAGCCACAGTATGGCTTTCAGAGTGACTACAGTAGTCCTGGGCCTTGCCCGGTTCGTCAGCATTTATATCTCTATTTTGTGTGTGGTGTGTGGGGGCGGGGGGGGGGGCTTTGAAGAAATAATGCCGTATAATAAGCGTTAATTCCTTTCTCTCTACACCCTCTCCACCAGGGAGTACAACAAAGGGAAGCTGTGGTGTTAGAACATGTCTAACAGCCACGAGGATATACGGAGCTAATGGACGTTGTACCGCCACTCACGGGACCGTGTGAGTGGCCAACGGCGACATTGACTGCTTGAAACTCCTACCTCCCGAAGGAGACCTTCCGACCCGAGACCTTACCATGCACGATTCAAGGCCACCCGTTTGCTGAATAAGGACCAAAGAGGCGTTTGCTAGCCGCAGGGCTTACTCATGCGCGGCATCGCTTAAAACCTCCAGGATCCCGTCTCCAAAGCGCAGAGGGATGCCACCACGGGGCAACAAATAGGTAGGTGTGAACCCCTGGGGAGAGGCCAGACGGGGATTCCACTTCCACCTACAATGATAGGCATCATTGTTTGTAACCCTTCTTCCTCCCTCTTCAGTGAAACAGCCACCGAAAGAGGTAGCTCTAGTCCTGCACCTCTAGAGAAGTTCCAGGCAGGACCACGAGTGACGACCATCGTTTAAGCAATACTTTCAGCATCTTGCTTCCTCTTCCGTCAGGTGAACCTGCCATAGGACGTCACCTCGACATCTGAAGCACCAAACAGCGTAAGTAATTCTAATCACTTAAACCTCCTTCTGCCATCTAACCCCCCAACCCCTTGCACCTAATTAGTACCTGCCAGTCTCCATGCTTGACTATGCTTGGTTCTGTGTTTTGAATTGATTTTCCTGATTTTGCTTTAACCTCTTGCACTGAATGAACGAGACTGCGTGTAAGAATGAAATTAAAACAGCCAAACACATTCACACACATATAATGTATTGATATTATTAATTGTATTTCCGACGAAGATATAATCAAACCGGCGTCAAACACATCTCTTATCTTGTGAAGGATATTCATATCATTCATATCTTTTCTATATATGCATATACACATATACACTTTAAACTAAATTTGATATTACACACATCATAACACCTATATAGTACACACGCGCGCGCGCGCAACACACAAACAAACACACAAACACACACACACACACACACACACACCACACAAAGCACACACACGCTATCCTCATTCCTCATCTAATTCATATATATTTCATCTAACCTCTGTTCAGCCAGCGTTTGGTAAGTCGTTTCGAAACCATCGGGACTTATGTGTAATTTCATAAAATTAACAAAGTTTATATATATATATATCTTATATATAATATATATATATATAAGATAATAGATATATATATATATATATATTATTAGACATACATATATAATATTAATATTATCATCTATATATATATATATTATATATATATATATATAATATATATATCTATATATTATATATATAGATAATATTATACATATACATATGCCATACATATGTGTTGTGTAAAGCACACACACACACACATATATATGTATATACATATACATATATTACATATTATTGTTATTTTTTTTGTCAGTACCACTATCTGTACTATCATCATACTATCATATATATATACATATATATATTATATGTATATATATTAAGATTATATATATATATATATATAATATTATATATATATATTAATATATATATATAATTATATATATATATATATATATATATATTATTATATATATATATATATATATATATATATTTATATATATAATATTAATATATACATATTAATATATATATATATATATTAATATATATAATATATATATATTATAGATAGATATATATAATATATATTATATATAAATATGTATATATATATATATATATATAATATATATATATACATATTATATATATACTATATATATATATATAGATATATATATCTATATATAGTATATATAAAAATTTTATGGGGGGGGTTTTAAAAAATATTTTAGTAAATATATATATATATATAGTGTATATATATATATCATATAATATATATCTCATTATATATATATATATATATACCTATCTATAGATCTATTATATCTCTCTTCCTATCTATATATATATATATTCCTTATCTATATATATATCTATCATTTTTTTTATATATATATATATTCATTATATCATTCTATCTCTAATATAATTCATATGTATATTAATATCACCGACTAGATCCTCTCTCTCATATCTAAATCTATCTCTATCTAATACATACCTCTTTAATATATATCTTCTCTCTCTATAGATCTACATTCTTACTATATTATCTATATATATATGTATATATATGTGTAATACTGTATATATATATATATCGTATCTATATATATATATACTCTACCGTATTTATATATATATAATATATATAGATTCTATAGTCTCTATCTCTACATATTTTTTTAAAAACAATTATTCAAAAACAGTATTCATATATATCATATATATCAATATATCTCTGCTCTTATCATACATATTACTATCTCTCTCTATCATTACATATATATCTCTATCCTATAATCTCTATTGATATATTTATCTTCTATCTCGATATGTTCTCTCTCATCTATACCATACTCTGATATATCATATCTCTATCACTCATCACTCTTGATACTACTCATACATCTATCTATTCATATTCTATCATATATATCTATAGCTCTCTATATCTCTTACTATCTCATATATATATATCTTCATATCTATCTATCTATATATCTATCTCTAGCTCTCTCTACTTCATCATCTATACTCTATCTATATCTATCTATCTTAATTCTCCTACATATATATATCTTATATTATCTATCTATCATTAATCTTCTTTTTTCACATTTAACACCTTTTTTAAAGAAAGAAAAAAAATATATATATCTCTCTCCTCTCTCGCTCTCTTGTTATCTCTCTATACTCCTATATCTCTCTCTCTCTCTATCTCTTACTATATATTATAGGCTCTCGATCTATATATCTCTCCATCTCTCTCTCTGTCTGTCTGCTATCTATATTTCTAGATATTTACCTCTCTCTCTCTCTCTCTATCTATCTCTCTCTCTATCTCTATATCTCCCTATCTATCTATCATATTCTCTCTCATATCTTCTCTCTCTCTCCTCTCAAACCAGCGGCCGAGGGGACTCTACTCAATCGCTCTCTCTATCTCTATCTCTCTATCTATATATATCGATCTCTTCCGCTCTCTATCTCTCCTTCTTATCTATTCCTAATCTCTCTCTCTATATATATATACTCTATATCTCTTGGTGATCCTCTACTATCCTCTATATTTCCATATATTCTTAATCTCTATATATCTCCTCTCTCATATCTATCATATATCTCTCTCTATCTATATCTCATATCCATATCTATCTATATCAATATCTCTATCTCTACTATCTCTATACTTATCTATCTCTCTGATCATCTATATCTCTACTCTCTCTCTACTCTCTATATCTCTTCTCATCTATATATAATCTCTCTCCTCCGGTTACATATCTCTATCTCTCTCCTTCTCTTCTCTCTTTCTATCTATCTCTTACTCTCTCTCTACTCTATTCTTCTCTCTATCTCTATCTTATCTCTCTCTCTCTCTCATCTCTCTCTCTATATCATATATATCTCTCTCTCACCTGTGGCTCACCACCCGGGCGATGGGATGTTTGCCGTTCCACACCTCATGAACCCCGTCACCTCAGCCTTTCCTTTCGCCAGGGGATCTGAGGTAACCATAATACTGCCACCCCAGAAGGGTGCACCGCCTCCACAGCGAGCCCATCGCCATCAGCATGTTCTACATTAAGCAGGATGCTGACCTGGGGTTCATCGACACCTGCTGTAGAAGCCGCGAAGAAGTCTGAGATACCTATGTGCTTAATCCATAGTGGACAAACATAACTGAATAATCATAGATCAACTTGATCATCTTAGTCCGAGGAAGAATAATATAGCAGTAAATCACAAACACGCAGTCCCTAAATAAAATTCAGATAACCGCCCTTAAGAGTATAGTATTTATAAATAATGAACACCATT
>NW_023653254.1:90000-120850 GCF_015228065.2 Penaeus monodon
GAAACTTTTAAAAGCTTGGCCACAGCTGTTACGTTTCATATTTCTTTGTTTCAATTTTATGTATGATTACTGCCATGGAAGATATGGATGAACACACAGAAATTGTATCTCATCAGTTATGGAGAATCAAGGAAAAGGCAACTAATGTTCATGTTTCATTTTACCTTCACCCCCAAAACAAATACTCACTTCTCAATGACTAGAGTACAGTCAGTGTGCTATGTTACACATATAGTAGATGGTTGGTCGGCATCTACCATTTGGACTGGTTTCTTATCTCTTTGGGGAGTGTTTGTTGTGGGTGTGAGTGCCTATAGGTATGGCTGAGTGCTGAAGATGAAGTTGGAGATCAACGAGGACCAGGTTGGCTCCCCACTCGGCAGTCCATGTGCTGCTGTTGTCATTGTCGTCTGGAGATCGGGAATGCTGATCTCGGTTCGTTCATTCGTTTGTCATTTGCGAAGATCTGGCTTCGCCAGGCCTTCATACATATTGCTCGGCCTGTGTCAGCTATTTATGGCTGTCTCATTTCATTCTCTGACACTCTATGCCTACCGTGGTGGCGGGATTGCCAGCAGGCGCTCCTGCTGTCATGATGTAAGCATGCGGATAATCCCTTTACCAGCTCAGCGGTTGTTGTGGGTGGACCATATCTCAGAAATTGTGTGTGCTCACAAATCTGTAAGTGCATGAAACACCTGTCTATGGTCAATTGTCTCTATGATCTGCCATGCGCAATGGTAACCTAGTCTGATTCTGTGAAGAATGACTTCGGTACCTCTATTGTCTGCTTCAGAGAGTGCCAGTGGCTCATAGCCCGTGGCGTCTGAGTACCATCTGGCCGAGGGGGAGGATCTCGTTATCTCTCTGTGACGCTGCAGGATGAAGGCACAAGCTATGGCGTTACACTTCTGCCTTAAGATTTTTCGGCTCGGTTTTATGATCATGGGTTTTGGGGGGGCATAATCCTGCCAATTTCAGCTAGTCTGTCAGAAGCTCATTCCCTCTGTGCCTATGTGGCTGACCCTGAGCAAGAATCCTTTGTGCCAGGGTGAGGACAGTGGTCAGGAGGTAATGATGTCTTTGGGTGAGCTGTGCTGTAGACAGTAAAATGGCGGCCTGGAGTCTGTATGTATGACCACGTGTCCCTTCCCTCAGGATGCATGGCTAGTTCTCCCATATCGCAACTACTTCTGCCTGTAGCGAGGAGGCGTTGTCTGCTACCCTAATAGCCTGTGTGTCATCCCTTGCTGTAAAGCCAGCACCTGCAGTGTGGTTTAAGGGATCGACGGATTCATCCATGAAGTAGGTTCCGCAGCTAGGGCAGAATGCCCCTAAAAAGCAAGGCTCAGGCATGCCGTTTGCCAAGGCAAAGGAATCCTGAGCCTGTTCAAAAGACTTCTCCCCAGAGTGGGTTTTTGGGAGCCGTCAGAAGGGCTCCAGGGGCCTCAACGTTAAACAGCTCCAACGCCACCAACAGCCACAGGGGCTTCCACTGCTCGGCAGAATACCCCTGAAGCAAAGGCTCAGTCCGTTTTTTGCCCAAGCAAAGAAGGGCCTGAGCCTGTCTAAAGGAGGCCTGTGGAAACTAGTTCCACAGGTAAATAAACCTTCAAAACGGACTCCCAACATCCTGGAAAAGGGAAAAGCCTAAAGGGGTGGGCAAACCTTGACCTCAGGTGCTGCCAAAAACCTTATGAAGAGGTAGTTTGAAGAATTGGATACCCTAATCCAATGGACCTGTCAGGGAATTCATGTAAAATGGGAAGAACTGCAACATCTGTTTAGCTTATGTAACCCAGAGATTATGACCAGGGAAAATCGTCCTGATTTCCCTGAGAGGATTCCAAATTCAAGCCCATTAGGGAAACCTTTTTTTAATGGACCTCATGGAGAAGTAGCAGTACTGGTACAACAGGATATTCCCTTCCAGGCCATCCACTTGCAGACAACACTGCAGGTGAAGGCTGTGAAAATAGGTTTGAAAAACCTTAACGCTCTTGCATCCACCTACCTTCCTCCACATAAACTCAACATAGATGATTTGGAAGATCTACTTGGGCAGTTTGCCACATCCATTTCTACTCTGGGAGATTTCAATGGTCGGCATCATCTCTGGGGAGACACTTTGTGCAACCCTCGAGGAAGGGCTTTGGATTTTCCTGTTTTTTAAGAATAAAGGTATTTTACTGAACAGTGACACCCACACATTTCCATACTTCCATACACTTGCCATTTTTGCTCAAAGTAATGGACTCTACTTTGCAGCTCTGCCGTAAGCCCTTGCCCCAGGAAGTGAAAATATTCCATACCACATGATATCTCGCTTACCGGAGAGCCATTGCCATAAATGACTTTGGGTAAAGGTTGTTCCAAGTGCTGTCTCATGTAATCTGTATGTGGATGACTTTACACTGTATTGCTCCAGGAGGAACTTACAGGATGTGCAAGGACATAGCAGACTTGCAATAAAACATGTTGTACAGTGGGGCAAACATACCATGGATTCCCAAATTTTCCCAAGCAAAACCACGGCTATACATTTTTCACAAACAAGGAAAAGTTCCAAACCCCGCCCTCTATTTAGGAATAAACCCACTGTAATTTGTCCAAAAGCAGAAGTAAATTGGTCTAATTTATGACTCAAGGGTTACATGGTGTCTCACATCAAACAGTTAAAAGTTGTATTGTATTTTTATTTGTATTTTGCGGGTTCTTTCCCCCATTTACCTTGGGGTGCAGACCACACAACACTTCTGCAGCTTTACTGAGCACTTATTCGTAGTAAACTTGACTATGGATGTGAGGCTTATTCATCTGCAACTCCCACTGTTCTCCGGATGTTGGACTCAGTTCATAATGAGCCTCTCTGAATCTGTACTGGGCTTTCAGGTCTTCACCCCTGGAGTCCCTGTTATTGAGAGTGAAGAACCACCTTTTTCATTACACCAAGACTACATGAACCTGATTTACTTACATGAGACTATAAAGGATTCTGAGATCTCCTATATCCAGAATGGTTTTCAACCCTCTTGAGGATAGCCGATCCTATGGTAGGAGAATGAGGAATCTTACACAAGGTTCTGGCTGTTAGAATTCCCCAGTTCCCCCCTTGGACTAATCAAGTCGAGCTCGATTTGGTCGGAATTAGGAAAGGGGAGAGATCCAAAGCAGAAGTCAGAGAGAGATTTCTTCAGCACATTTCTAAGTACCAGGGATCAGATGCAATATATACAGGTGGTTCGAAATTTGAAAATAGTGTGGGCTTTGTAGCAGTGAGCAGAAAGAAGACTGCGTTTGGCACTCTTTCTCTAGCAGCCTCGATCTTCACTGCAGAGTTACCTGCCATCATTGCAGCAGTTTAAGATGACTAGAGATCTTACAAACCATTCCATGGTAATATATTGTGACTCTCGTGCCTTGCAAGCAATCAAGAGCTTAAACTCATCACATCCAGTAGTGAGGGAGGTTCAAGATTGGCTTGCACTGATGTCAATTCGTAAAAGTGTATGTTAGTATCGGTGGAATGAGCGAGCTGATCGGAAGGCCAAGGCACGCTGCTGCTCAGTGCTCGGATGCTCATTTTCCTCACCACCACACCGACCTGAAACCCAGCAACAGAGTTGTCTTTGCAATAAATGTAAGGACAGTGTAGGCACACCTCTAGAAACAAACTGCAAGAATTAAAGATGACATTGGCAGTTGGGTGACCAGCATCCATCCCAACCGAAATGCAGAAGTTGTATTAGCAACAAGACTAAGAATCGGACACACAAGACTGACTCATGGGCTTAAATTGAAGCACTTTGTGAAGGATGCCAAAGCCATTAACAGTCGCAAATGTAGTGAAAATATGTGCAACATTCTCAGACCAAAGACATACGTACTGTCTCCCCCATATACACTGAAAAATGCATTAGGGAGGATTGTGACATAGAAGGTCTTATTAGTTTCCTTAGGGAGACTAATATTTTCAATAAAATTAAGTATGCATAATGTTTATGCAATAATTTTATACATATACAGCATAATATCTATTCTTTGATATTTAGAATATTTGTTGTTATTTGTAAGATATTGTTA
Organism: Penaeus monodon; assembly: GCF_015228065.2. NCBI lineage: Eukaryota > Metazoa > Arthropoda > Malacostraca > Decapoda > Penaeidae > Penaeus > Penaeus monodon. The sequence continues at coordinate 94,084 of NW_023653254.1, forward strand.
CGCCGACCGCCCTCGTCTCCCCAGCCACCAACACAAGGCAGGCTAGGCAGAACGGCGTGTTATTCACAGGGTCGTGAACACTGAACAGCTCCAAGAGGCACCGAGCACCACAGCGTCCCGAAACACCACGAGAGAAACGCCAAGTGGCGAGGCAGGGCACGAACTAAACACAAAATGACAGTCTTTCCTTTATTTACACAATTATTTACCCGTACACTTTTCTATAGGCCACAATACGGGGGGGAAAACCAGCATGTAAACTGCACGATACAGCTTATAACAGGGCAACACAAATTTTATCAGGTCACAAGGGCACACATGAGGTCTTCACAGGAGCAGCACCCAACTCCGTCTCCCTTGACTTGTTCCTCCGCTCCAGCCAGTTGCGTCATGTTTTGCCCAGTCCCTTCATGTTAACACATGCCCAGGCCCATCCTTTTCATGTTAACACATGTTTCGCACCGAAACAAAGACCCACTGGTGTAGCATATTAATTATTAGATTTTTAAAGTTTTAAATATTTTGATATTTCTATCTAACAAGGTATTCGTGCTAATGAGCTTAGCTGTTGATGCGCCAGATAATTTTAATAATTAGTCAAACACTCTTAATTGGGTTTCCATACTGACATGTGCTTAAATCCTGGTATGTATAGTGCATCTTTTTTACAGTACTATATTGTAAGTTGCCGTCTCGATCTTGGATAAAGTCCTTGCCATCACCACATCACTCCTGTACAGTTCCTTGCTGTCTTTGGCCATCGACCATTCTATGTAATGGATGTATGGATCAAAGACTCTTGACATCTTTACAAATTTTGGTTCACTTATCTCTATGGTGTGAAGTGCAAACCCCTGTCAATCATGACAAATTTTCAATCTGCTTCTAAGCTTGATATATATTCTGGTTTTTCAATGTCACACGACTCTTGGGTCCCTTCAACAGGTCGTAATCTTGATGAGTGTGTTACATGGAGAGAGTATTCATAATTTTTTGGTTCTTCGCTTGCGTCATTTGCAGAATTTACTGAATTTCTACTCTTCCTGAGATTCTTTGTTCTACACTCACTGTATTGTGAGTTCTTGACTGATGAAGTTCCCACACCATTTTCTTAGTATTCTGAGGTTTGTTTACTCTTTTAAACTCACCACCTTTATAGCATTTTGATGCAAAATGGCCTGGTTCACCACATTTTAAAGCATCTCTTCTGTTTTTATCTGAAACTATTGCCATGGGCTATCTTCATGACTCAAAAAGGGCTTTAATCCTATTGTAACATATGAAGGGTAGCATTGATTACCACATCTACAAAATTCTTGTACTTCGATGGAAGTCCTTTCATTACTTGACACCAAGAGACGATCGGTATTTTTGAGTGGTCTATTGTTATTGTAATTTGGGCATATTGTTAATATTGATTTGTGGTAGGGGTGGTGGTGCACTGGGGCATTGTGAAGGAAAATTTCTTTCTATATAGGGATTGAGGTGGGTGATTCTAGTGCATTGACCCTCGGACGGGCCAAAACCACCTCCTCCCTTCTTGCTTTCCTTTGGGATGAATCCCACAATTCTATTGTGGGATACTTGTTTATTTGGAGGCTGGTCCACTAAAATTTGTCAAGGAGATGTATTTTTGCTTTTATAAGAGACACAAATACCTGAGATCTTTTACGGATTATGCTAAGGTCCAGATCACCAGTTAACCCCGGCTAATTTGTCAGCCTGCTCATGGCCATGGATCCAGAGTGGCCTGGTACCCATATTAGCTTGATTGATTTATTGGAACCATGTAGCTTACAATGAATCACCCAGTAGTTCATTTTTTGTGGTTTCCCAATGATTTAATAACTTTAAGTGAACTTGATGAATCTGAAAAATAACATTCTATCGTGGTCGTTGATAGTGCAAAATCAATAGCTTTATCAATGGCAAAAAGTTCAGCAAGAAGATCGATGTATGATTCGGCAGTATAAACTTTAGTTCCATTCATTTTCGACCATACACCCTGCACCACACACTCATCTGTCTTAGAGCCGTCGGTATATATATGAAAAAAAAAAGGGAAATGTTTAACAAGGATCTCTCTGAACCTTTCTCTGGCGTACCCTCCACCTCCGGCACCATACCCTTGGCTGATGGAAGCCAGGCTTCCATGATATAAAAGTTGGGGGTATCCCATGGCGCTATATTTTGAATGAACCAGGTATCGAGGGTAAGAGTTTCTATACCGACTAAAACCGAGTCTCGTGGCAAAGGCCTAGGGGCCTCTATTGCCATTGGGGTGGCTCGCGTCTTGAGCTCAGGGCTAACTGGCCGCGTCTGAGTCGGAGGGGAGGTACTCCTGACTCCCACCTCAAGACGCTCGATACGAGTGCACTTCAGGGCTCCAAGACACACACGCAAAACATCATTCTGCACGGCGTCCATATCCTTTCAAACTTGTTTTAAATGCCGAGCCATACACGATTGACCCATAACTACTTTAGACCTAATCAGGGCTTTATATATCATTAATAAAGACTTTCTATCAGCTTCCCATTTATTACCAGAAATGCACTTTATAAATTTAGTGCTCTTTGAACTTTTTATTCTTTAACTGACAAAATGGGGCCTTTTTTCCAACTGAGTCAAACTTCAAAGAGTAGACCAAGAAATTTAGCAGAATTTTGAATAGGTATTAAGGGTTGTCTAGAGCTAGCCTGATTTTCGCCTCCTCCTTTTGTGAAAAAATAACCCAATACTCTTTCTTGTGGAAAACTTAAAAACCCAATGGAGGCCCCATTTATGAATCATATCCAGTGCCATTTTTTCAACGCAATTGGGCGGTAGGGACGGCAGATCTGGGATTACCCCCTCTTTTCAATAGGGGAAATGATGTGGGAGAAGTGCCATGAGTTTGGAAAAGTGTGGCTTTTCCAAATTTCATTGTACACTTCCCAGTAACTTAATCATGGCATCATGATTAATAGCTCATCCATTGTTGATTCTTTATTGTAATCAAAGTCATCTGGGCAAAGTGAATTTGGGTTGCAAGCTCAGCCGCTTCCTTGATGGTCAGGATTGAGGGATGGTAGTTCTCTGAGCTGCTTGTATGAGAGAAACTGCCTGGCAAGCGCATTAGCAAAGTCTCTAGGTGAATCGAAATACGTAAAACTCGTGGATGTGTAATCAATTTTGACACTTTTTTTTTTTTTTTTTTTTTATTGACAGTGGACCAAACCTGATATTTTGGTATTGCTGTAGAAGACAAAGCTCCCCCAGGGGCCCCTTTTTGCTTTTTTTTATTATTCTACTAGCCCTAGCTCTTGCTTGTTTGTAGTTTGCAAAAGTTCTCATTAGTGATGATATTTTGAAAAGCCTGTAGGCCTTATTACGTTTGGCACAGCCCCCTGCGGCAATCTGGTGTCCACCATGGAAGTTTTTGGAATGGAAAGCAATGCTGCTTCTAAATCAAATTCTAAATATTTTTTAAACTTTATCAACAATGGTTTCTCCAACAAGTTCGAGCTTGACGTTCCTTGTGAAGGCGACCCAGTCTGCTCTTTTTTTTGTTAAATTTGGGTGCTGAAGGCGTTCTCACTGTGTCGCATGAATATTCAATAAAATAGGGAGAAGATCGCTTCCCAATGAATCATCCATGGTGGGGCCACAGGCACTTGGCTGCTATTGATGAAGAGACCAATGATAGGTCACTAAAACTCAAATTCCCCGTATTATTGTCCCACCCGCGTCGGCTACCATCGTTCAGGACCAGATCAAAAACTCATTAATCAACTTAACTGCTTGCTCACCTCTACCACCCAAACCCGCGGGAAAACCCCCATAACGTATGATAAGCGTTAAATCACGTAAAAAAAAAAAAAATTTTATTTGGTGGCAGACTATCCTGAGAGCAAGAGCTCATCATGATTATCCCCTTATCAGGTGGACAATAAACTGAAAATAAAGTCAATACGTGCCATTAATTTTAAACTTTACATGCGACAAACTCCAAATAGAATCAATAGTCCCCTTCAGTAAAGGGAGGCTTTGGTGGATGTACATGACGACAGGGAGGTGTGTTTAAGGCGTTTCTGGAGAACTATAATATCGGGAGCATAGGACGAGGCTAATAATTTAAAGGGTCATTTATTTTAGATCTAATACTTTGACATTTCCCTTGTATAATGGTCACCACGAAGATTACATTTATGGGGTTTGGAAGTGCTTGTCCGCCAGTTTTTTTTTCTTTTTATGAGAGGGAGTCCCTCGCTTTCCCCGGGACCTCTCTCGGGATGGTTTTGGAGACAGAAGCTCCATGGGCCTGCACCTCCTGGCGAGGGGGACGACTGACAGATTGCGATTTTGCTTCTCTCTCGAGAAACCGATCGCGAGCCAGGGGAAGTCCTCAAAAGGAGTAGCCCGGGCGGGAAGGTGCCTCCGGAACTGTGATTCAGTAAACAGCCTCCTCAATGATGTTTTATGCTGGGTTCATCGACCCAAATTTTGTCAATTAATAAACTTTAATTTTAGTTATTTTTCGGTTTTGTTTTTTAGTTAAGCACAAATTTTTTATCCTTAGCTGCAAGCTTTTTGTTGCTGACATTACTTGCACTAGGGGTGATGTTAGTTACTGCTGCAGCATAGGAAGTATCGGGTTTGTGTGTCTCCTTCTTCAGGATGCTGCAGTCAGCAGATCCGGACCCGGGTGGGGACCTTCCACAGTTAGCACTTTGGAACTTTGGCTAGTACATGTGATGGTGTCATGGCCTTCAGCACATCTACGGCAAACAAATTTACTAGTCTTTATCAATACATCTTAATGAAGCGTGTCCGAATTTTGGCATCTATTACAATGCATTGGCTTTTGGATGTAAGGTCTTCCTTGGACCGTTCATATCGAACATTTGACACAGGGATTTTATATAAAGCAAAGGTAAAAAAAACAACCAGTTTTCGTTCGACATTCCCATCCTTCTTGGTCATACATGAAAGGTCCCTACGTCTTGGTCCTTCATGCTCTCGAGAATTTCACTTTCTTCCATCGTCCTCAAAACCCTGTGAAAGATTACTCCCTTACAGGTATTTGGGCCAATAGGAATATTACTTTAACTCGAAGATCTGAATTTGCGTCAGCTTTAAGTAAATTCTTAATATTGCAGTTATATTGTATTTTTAAAACAAAGGGGGCTTCCATCTCGCAAATTATTTAACAAAATCAAAATCGCCGTCCACTTGACCATCAAAGGACCTTTTTGATGATAAAGGGGTTCACATTCAAAAACGAATGATTTCCATTCATGCATTTTACATTCACAAACCCTTTCATTTTTCAGTGGGGATTTTTTAAAAGTGGTCTTCTCGTATTGGGATTAGTGGGTTCCGTTGTTCATATTCGAATTTGTCAAAAAGTGGTTATGAGTCGCCCCTCCTCCTTGAGGGGGAGAAGGAGTAGCCGGGGTATCATTCATTATGGGTATCGGACCAGGTCCATCCCTTGGCTCAATGCCGTAGTCCTGAAGGATCAAAAACTCTTAACTTTTTTGGGATCACCTAACAGCAAAACTAAGAGAGTAAGGCAGTTTTCCGTCCTCTACCCCCCAGTGGAAGCCTGGTTGGTTCTTGCAGTACCACAGAGGGATCGCGTTATGTGGAGGACACTTCATTACCGCCGAACTTGCCTAGGCGAAGGACGGTAATTCAATGCCACCCCAAGCGAATTCGGGAGTTCACAAAGGGAAAATCCGGTAGGCTCAGTAAAGTCCCCATTAAAGGGAAAAATATAGAATAAAATAAAAGTTTCACCCAAAGGACGCCCCAGACTACTGGGCCCTCCCTACCCAAGGGTCAAGCCTATGTAGAAAGAAGCTGCGGGTCTGAGGTGGGGTGCTGACTACGCCTACTGTAGCCCGTGTCACCTGCAAAACAAAAGCACTGAAGGTGCGTCAAAGCACTAGAAAGTGCAAAAGGGTCTGTAATTAAAGGTTTTACTTTATTTCGAAACCCATTTTATCGAACTCAGAAGCATAATGTCAAGCGATACAGAGGCCCTGGGCTCCAGGGTAGCTCTTGTGGCACAGGACTTTTTGTTTATTGCTACTGCGTTTAAACAAGGTGTTCGCTCATCCAAGCTTCATACACGAGTCCGAATAAGCAAGGCTGACTGGTCATTGCATATATGGCTCGTTGTGGGGATCAGTAAAACAGAGTTGCTGCGCTTAACTATATTGTATTGAGGAGGATCCCCTTGGGGGCACTACAGAGGGTTGTTTTTCATTAATTTCGATATAAAACTTTGCTGTTAGATGGGGTACTAACGAAAACATACTCTTACTGGGTAAATTATATATGTATATACTATATATATATATATTATATATATATATATATATATATATATATATATATATATATACATATATATAAAATATTATATATATATATATATATATATACATATATATATTATATATATATTATATATACTATATATATATATATATAATATTATATATATATATTATACATATATAATATATATATATTAAAATATATATATATATATATATATATATATATATATATTTAATATGCTTTTTCTTACACATAAAAAGTATATCAGTTATCAGATCAAAAACTTGAACTAGGAGCATAGATACCACCATTTCCGCAAACCATGCGAATGCAATGATGGAGCCTAGTTGTCTGTGACTTATCATTTAACTATAACCAAGTCAGCACTTCACTTACATTTTGCAAAAATATCACCCCGTTTTACAATATTGTATGAATTATTATTCACGATACACAAGCAGTCATCCGTTACTAATTCCAGCCAACGCTGAAATCATTTGGCTCTAGCGTTGCATTCGTAACATTTGCGGTAATGGTGGTAACCCTGCCGAGGACAAGCACTTTCCGAAACTCATAAGGTGAGAAACAGGTAAATTTATCTCTATTGCTCACATGATTTGCTGCTTCCATCAAAGAATTATTTACACAATCTGGATTTATAAAAAGCTATTGCTGCAAATTCATCATACTAATGAAGTAAATAAAATACGGTTTCTTGTATGTCAAAGCATTTTACCAACCCTTATAATTTCATGACAGTCCACTCTCATCCAATATACGTTATTTTGCTAGGCAAAAGAAATAACCATTTTAAACCCAACAATCTATGAAATAAACCAGACGATCACGTGCCTGCCCACCTATGTGTGAGTGTGTGACTGGATGTTTCTTTTAACTGCACCGTTTGTAGGTTATCCAGTGATTAGAAAGTAACAGGAACAGATCGAAAAGAAACAGAACTTCAGAAGTTGTGTGTGTGTGAGAGAGAGAGAGAGAATTAAAAATGACTCTAAAGCGCTTCAGTCAGCAGCAAACAGAGGATTAGGTGATTGGAAATAAGTCCGTAGGAGAGGATTTTTGTCTGTCGTTAAATGGTTAAACAAAGTGTTGATACCGAAAGAACTAAGTTTATAGTGCACAATATTATATCTATATACCTGATGTCATTGAGAATTTAGGAGATCCAGGTAATTTTGCTGTGACGATATTCAGGTTTGCATATTTTATTTTGAGATGTATACCTATGCAAGATTTTTTCCCCTTTTTCACCAGGTATATTGCCATTGTCTTTAAAGTTGATATCCAAATGAGGGCATCTATGAATGTGTATACATGTCATAATCACATTTTTGTCAGGCTTTCAACCATTTTTAGTTATTACCTGGTCGGAGTTATTAAAAAGCCTAATACTTTTTTTTTTTTTACTGTATGAGTGGTGTTCGTCCATCTCCTTGCGTTTCAAACAGTAACAGTTGATATTAGACCAGAACAGCAATTCTTGTTCCAGAAAGAATTTTATTTTTGATGAGGTGTAAGCATGTAAAGATTGCCCTTTATAGCCCTACAAATGTTATCAGTATGAATTTCAAAGATCTTATATGCTCTTACTAAGAAATTCTGGGCAAAATGTTCATATAATTCTTGGACGCACCGTTGGCCGTTATATGTTGGCAGGTAAAGAGTTGCAGTGTGGTAGATCACATGATTTCTATGGATTGTTGCCGCTTTGACTCTCCATATTTAAAGTCGTAGTAAAGAACTCATGATCAGCTGTTTGGCAAAGGATGATGTCTGAATGGAGAATGGAGCACGGTTTGCTTGTTATCGAAACATCTGATTTGGACAAGACATTCCTTTAACACTCATAGATTTACTTATAACTTTTATTTTGCTTAATTGTCCGAGTTACCTTTGCATTTCAGTTATTAAAATCTCAGTTTGAATCATGCAAGGTAAAGCGTTTTTATTACAGCAATTATTTTTAAAAAACATACTAAATAATCGCATGATTCTGTAGGGAATGTGTTTACACCATTAGAGTAAGGATGCTCACTACTAGGCCAGATGTCCTCAACAGCTGTAGGGGAGACCTTATTAGTCGGGTATCTCTTACTTATATGCAGAACCCGAATATCAGACCTGCACCTTATCTATAAATGTGAAAATTTGGAATATTAATGGAATTACTTTACATCTCTACAAGCTAGGTTTCACTATAGCGCAGGATATCGACTTTTCTCGCTTCAATCATTTTCGTTCAATAATTTCCAGTGTTACAATATTCTTCAGTCAAGTTTAGGAGCCTGTTACAAAAAGCATTGTATATCATGTCAGTATACTGTTCCAGCATGATGTATCCTATGTGTCCATGGTCAGCGCAGTTCCACTCATACTTGCGTGGCGTGACCCTACTGACTCTAACACACTCTTCAGTATAGGCAATTGACAACTTTAGTGTGCTGTCCCAGATGGCCACGCCGGTTCCCTGTAACTGCTGTCTTGCTATGGAATTGTACAGGGTAATGGCTTTTGGGTTAAAGTCTGGATATTTCTTAACCTCCGTATATGATCTCTGGAAGGAAGGGCGGGAGACAAAATGAAGCAGATTATAAAAAATCACATGGATTGCGGTGCAGACGATATAGAAAAGCAAATTGGCTTAGGGTTTCCATAAGTTGTTCTAGACCTTTCAAGGAAAATGAGAGTAGATCAGATGACGAAAGGCACTATAGAAGGTATCTACTTCCCTAAAATGAACTTGAAACAATTTCCCTTTCGGTTTTGCCTTTATTATCAGTCATATAATTAAAGCTCCGAAAGAATCCTCTGAACCAAGGGTACTTAAACATTTGGTCTTAAATTTCCCTTTGCAGTTGCAGTAACAGAAGGCTTTGCAAACTTACAGTGTATAAAATAAGACAAAGAACGTGGAATGTCTTCGCTTATGATCATTAAAGCAGGTTGGGATTAGGAACTATTAAAGAGAAGTATGAGAGCTCCATGGTTTGGGAAGAAAACTACTGGGCGTGTCCCCTGCGGCAAAAGGGTTCGCTTTCTTCGATTAAAAAAATCATGTAAGCAAAGGTTTTGCCCCCCCAAACTTTTTAAAAACATTTTCGGGCCCAAATCCATGGGGGAAAAAGGGGGGACCTCCCCATCTGGTCACTGAAAACACTATGAACAATAACAGGCACTGTGAACGAAAAAAAGGGAAGCCACGCACTGGCAGATGTTGCCTATCCGGTGTGGATATTGCGTTCAACGTCATAACGTGTTGACAAAAATGAAAAAAAAAATAGCACAGGGGATTTCTCCCAAAGCGGGGGAGGATAAAACTCAAAAGAAAAAATAAAGAGCAGAAACGGGATACTGTGGGATTTTTTTTTTCCGGGTTCTGGGCCCGGGGCACTGACTTGGGTGGCTTGCCCGTGGGGTTAGGGGCGTTAAATCCTGGTGTGCGGTGCGTCTCAGAATAAGAGTTTGGCAGAAATAATGAGTGTATATCCCTGGGGGATCATCCAAGGCATTTTATTAAGAGGGAGCTGGTCAAGCCTTGATATTGTAATCATGTGGAGTAGTGGTTTGGGGGGGAGGGAAAGCAAAAAGTGTGGGGTAAAAAACCAAGCCCCGTGGTCTTATTTTTGTTATGATGGTTTAATACACTGTCTTTTTTTTTTTTTTTTTTTTAATGTGTATGCTTACGTGCGCCCAAAAATGTGCGTGAAAAGGTTAACTCTAGAGAGTCCTTTGTACTGTATAAAAAGTGTCCGAAAATGAAACTATTTGTGATAAAACATGCACTAATCCCAAATGTTTAATCTTATCATACCAAACATCGACGTGGTTGAAAGTAATCGCGCTTGCATTCTGAAAATGCGGGAGCACCACGCTGTCCAACGCGCCTCGCACAGTTTTCGGGGCGCTGATTATAACCAGCTCCTGGCAGAAGGAAATATTCCCCCCCATCTTCCGAGTGTCTCACACCATACCACACACCACACACACGTACATTCATGCAAGCCAAAAAAAACTATTTTCCGGCACATAATGATAGCTTGAAATGACTGGGAGGGGGAGCAGCGCGTGGGTGAGGCCAAGGGTGGCGAGGAAAATTTCCCGAAAGGATCCCCCGTGGGGGTGGGTGGTTCTTTTCCCCTAAACCCCCTCCTGCGGGCAAAGGGGTACAAAAAAATTGTATTCCTTTAGTCATCATTAGTTTTTTTTTTTTATTCACGCTCCTCCCTCTTTACCCCCCCTATGCCCCGTAATAACCTCTGGGGATGTCAGGGCCTGATTTTTCTTTTTGCCCACACTTTTAAGACCCCGGTTGGCGCTTAGGTCGCTTTAAAAATTTAACATTTTTTGCCCCAATATTTTGAAAAAAAGGTCCGGTTCTTTATCTTCCGATGTAAAATTTACCTTTTCCTCCCCAAATCTTTTGAAGTTTTTGTTTGATAACCCTGTTGAGTTTCAAAAAGGGGGGTCGTGATTTTTTGTATTTTATTATAATATTATATTATATATAATATAATTATATATATAATAATATATTATATATATATTAATATATAAAAATTTATCTATAATAATATATATATTATTATAATATATAAATATTATATATATATATTATATATAATATATTAAATTTTCTTTATATTACATATATTATACTAATTTAAATATATAGAAATATATATATTATAATATATATTATCTTTTAATAATATATATATATAAAATATATTTTAAAAATTATATTTTTTTTTATATATTATATATATTTCTATATTTATTATATAATATATTATTTTAATTATTTTTATTATTTATTGTATATATTTTCGTTATATATCTTTTGTATCTATTTGTATTATTCCAATTTATATTCTTCTTTTTCCTCTTTCTTTATTTTTATTATTTTATTATCTTTTCTTTTCCTGTTCTTTGTTTATTCTTTTTTTTTTTATTATATTTATATTATTTTAAAATTACCCAATTTTTATCTCTCAAACCCGCCCCCTTTTGATACTAAACAGGGGTTATCAAACTAAAACTTCAAAGTTTGGGAGGAAAAAGGAAAATTTTTTCATCAGGAAGATAAGACCGTAGCCTTTTTTCAAAAAATTGGCGAAAAAATGTTAAAAGTTAAAACGCCCAACGCCAACCCGGTGTCTTACAAGTGCTGGCGCAAGAAATTCAAAACGGACCTGAATCTCCAGAGGTTTTTCAGGGGATAGGAGGTGAAGAGGGAGGAGCGTGAAAACAAAAAAACTAATGACTGACTAAGGGTACAATGTTGTAAAACCTTTCCCCAGGAGGGGGGGTTCATTGGATGAAAAAACCCACCTCCCCGGGGATCCTTTCGGAATTTCCTCGCCACCCCTTGCGCCTACCTCCGCGTCTCGCCTCCCCCTGCCAGTCTACTTAAGCTCATCGATTTTTTCCGGGAAATAGTTTTCTTTTTGGGTTTCAAATGTCGTGTGTTTGGGGTGTGTGTGTATGTGTGTGAGACACTCGGGGAAAATGGGTTGAGGAAAATGTCCTTCTGCCAGGGAGCTGGTTATAATCAGCGCACCGCAAAAGTGCGAGGCGCTGTTGGCCCCCCCTGGTGCACCGCATTTTTTCAGAATCCCAAGCGGATTACTTATCTAACCACGTCAAATGTAGGGTATGATATGTATAGCATTGGTTTTATTGCAGGGGTTTGATCAAAAAATTTATTTTTTCATTTACGGACACTTTCATATCCCACTCCAAAAGGGCCTCTAGAGTCAAATTTGCACGAAACATTTTTTGGACGCACGTAAGCATACCCTTTAAAAAAAAAAAAAAAAAAAAATGACCGTGTTTTAAAACCATCTTTAACAAACTAAGCCACTGGTCTTGGGTTTTTCCCCCCACCACTTTTATGCTTTCCCCCCCCCCCCACACACACACAAATCCACAGTGATTACAATATCACTGGTTTTGACCAGCTCCCTTCTTATAAAAATTTCCCTCGGGAAATGATCCCCGTGGGCATATCCACTCTTTATTCTGTCCAATACCTTATATCTGAGTACGCACACGCACACCAAGGTTTTTAAACCCCCACAAATCCCCACGGTAAAGCCACCCAATCAGTCCCGGGTCCCGAACCGAAAAAAAATCCCCACAGAAACCTTTTTCCATGCTCTTTTTTTATTTTTTTAAAAGTTTTCACCCCTCCCCCTGTTTGGGCAGAGTAATCCCATTGGGTTTATTTTTTTTTTTCTCATTATTGTCAATCACTTTTAGGGACTGTTGAACCCCAATCATCCACCCCGGGACTAGGCAACATCCCCAAGTGCGGGGCTTCCTTTTTATTCGTTCACAGTGTCCTGTTTATTTTTTCATAGTGTTTTTTCAGTGACCAGATGGGAGGCCCCCCACTTTTCCCCCATGGTTTGGGGTCCACGAACTTTTTTAAACAGTGCGGGGGCAAAATCCTTTTTCTTACATGTTTGGGTTTAATCTGAAGAAAGCAAACCCCTTTTCCCCGCGGGGACCCCCCCATATTTTTTTCCCCCAAACCATGGGCTCTCATACTTCTCTTTAATAGTTCCTAATAAAAACCCTGTTTTAAATGATCATAAGCGAAGACTTTCCCCACTTTCTTTGCCCTTATTTTATACACTGTAATTTTTAAAAGCCTTCTGTTACTGAAACGGAAAAGGGAAATTTAAGACCAAATTTTTAAAGTACCCGGGGTTTCAGAGGATTCTTTCGGAGTTTTAAATTTAAATTGAATGATAAAAAAGGCCCAAAACCAAAAGGGGAAAATTGTTTCAATTTTCATTTTGGGGAATTAGATACCTTCTATAGTGCCTTTGGGTCATCTGATTTTACTTTTCTTTTCCTTGAAAGGTTAAAACCCAACTTATGGAAACCCTAACCCAATTTGCTTTTTTTATCGTTTTCCCCCCAATCCATGTGTTTTATTTTTAAATCTGCTTAAATTTGTCCCCCCCCTTTCCCTTTCCCAAAATCATATGGGGGTTTAAAAAATTTCCCCAGATTTTTAACCCAAAAGCCATTCCCCTGTACTTCCATAAAAAACAGCATTTTCGGGGAACCCGGGCGGGGCCAAACCGGGACAGACACAAAAGTTTGTCAATTGGGCCTATATTTAAGAGTTTTTTTGGTAAAAGGGTCACCCCACGCAAGTATGAGTGGAACTGCGCTGACCATGGACACATAGGATACATCATGCTGGAACAGTTACTGACTGATATACAATGTTTTTTTGTAAAGGCCCCTAAACTTGCCTGAAGATATTGAAAACACGGGAAATTTTATTGAACAAAAATGATTGAAGCGAAAAAAGTGGGAAAAATCCTGCGCTATAGTAAAACCTACCCTTGTAGAGATGAAAAGAAATTTCCTTTAAATTTTTCCAAATTTTTCACATTTATAATGGGGTGCAGGTCTGTATTGGGGTTCGGGCATAAAAAGAAAGGGAGATCCCCGACTAAAAAGGTCCCCCCTACAGCTGTTGGGAATCTGGCCTAGTAGTGACCCACCCCTTACTCTAAGGGTGTAAACACTTTCCCTACAGAATCATCGATTTTTTTAGTATGTTTTTTAAAAAAAATTTGCTGAAATAAAACGCTTTACCTTGCTTGATTAAAAACTAAATTTTTAAATAATGAAATGAAAAGGAAACCCGGAAAATTAAGCCAAAAAAAAGTTATAAGAAAATCTATATGTTAAAGGAATGCCCTTGCCCAAAATCAGTGTTTCGATAAAAAGAAAACCGTGCCCCTTCCCTTTCAGACATCATCCTTTGCCAAACAGCTATCATGAGTTTTTTTACTACGACTTTAAATATGGAGATTAAAAGGCAAAAATCCTAAAATAAATGTGATCTCCCCACACTGCAACTTTTTTACCTCCCACAAAATGGGCCAAAACGGTGCGTCCAAGAATTATATGAACATTTTGACAAAATTTTCCCTTAGTAAGAGCATATAAGATCTTTAAAATTCTACTGAAAACCCTTTGGGAGGGCTAAAAAGGGCAATCTTTACATGCTTACACCTCACAAAAAAAAATTTTTTCTGGAACAAAAATTGCGTTCGGGTCTAATATCAACTTTTTACTGTTTAAAACCAAGGAGTGGACGACACCACTCATACAGAAAAAAAAAAAAAGTTTGGGCTTTTAAAAACTCCGCCCAGGTATAAACAAAAATGGTTGAAAGCCGAAAAAAAATGTGATTTTTCCCTGAAATACACATTCATAGTTTCCCTCTTTTTGGATATCAATTTTAAAGACAAGGAAATATACCTGGTAAAAAGGGGAAAAAATCTTGCATAGGTTACATTAAAAATAAAATATGTCAAACCTGAATATCGTCACAAAAAATTACCGGGGTCTCCTAAATTCTCAATGACATCGGGTAATAGATATAATATTGGGGCACTATAAACTTATTTTTCTTACTTTTTCAACATTTGTTTAACCCTTTAAACGACAGAAAAAAAATCCTCTCCTACCCCCCTTTTTTCCCCAATCCCCTAATCCTCTTTTTGCTGCTGACTGAAGCGCTTTAAGCCCTTTTTTAATTCTCTCTCTCTCTCTCACCACACACAACTTCTAAAGTTCGTTTTTTTTTCATCTTTTTCCTGTTATTTTCTAATCACTGGAAACCTCCCAAACGGTGCGGGTTAAAAAGAAACACCCAGTCACACACTCACACAAAAGTGGGCGGCACGGGGACCGCGGGTTTTTATTTCAAGATTGTTGGGTTTAAAAAGGGTTTTATTTTTTTTGCCTAGAAAAAATAACTATATTGGGGGAAGTGGACTGTCATGAAATTAAAAGGGGTTTGGGTAAAATGCTTTGACATACCAAAAAAACCTTTTTTTATTTACTTCATTAGTATGATAAATTTTTTGCAGAAATAGCTTTTTAAATAAATCCAGATTGTGAAAAAATTTCCTTTGGGGAAGCAGCAAATCAGGTGAGCAAAGAGAAAAGTTCCCTTTTTTCCCCCTTATAAATTTCGGACGTTTTGCTCCTCGGCGGGGTTACCACCATTACCGCAAATTTTTACAAATGCAACGCAGAGCCATGATTTCAGCGTTGGCGGGAAATTAGAAACGGATGACTGCTTGTGTTCGTGATTTTAATAATTCATACAATTTTTGTAAAACGTGTGATAGTTTTCCCAAATGTAAGGGGAAGTGCTGACTTTTTTTTATGTTAAAGGGAAAAATTTCAAAAAGACAACTAGGCTCCATCATTGCATTCCCCTGGTTTCGGAAATGGTGGTATCTATGCCCCTTTTTTTTCAATTTTTTTGATCGGAAAACTTGATATCTTTTTATGTGAAAGCAAACCCCTATTATTTATTTATATATATATTTTATATATATATAATATATATAATTTTTAATATTTTATATATTATAAAAATGTTTATTTTGGTTTTTAATTATAAATATATATATATATATATAGTATAAAAATAAATATAAAATATATATATAGTATATTAATATATTTTTATATATTAATATATATATGTATAAATTTATATAATATTAATATTATTATATATATATATAATATAGTATTACTAATAATTACCCGGTAAGATTATGTTTTCGTTTATTAACCCTCTAACAAAAAGTTTATATCCAAAAATTAAATGAAAACCCAACCCCTCTTAGTCCCCAAAAAAGGATCCTCCTAAATAAAATTTATATTTTTAAGCGCAGAAAACTTGTTTTACTGATCCACACAACGACCCCTAATGCAATGACCATCACCCTTTGCTTATTCGGACTCGTGTATAAAGTTTTGGGATGAGCGCACCTTTTTTAAAACGCAGTAGCAATAAACAAAAGTCTTGTGCACAAGGCTACCCTGGAGCCCGGGGCCTCTCGTATCGCTTGCATTATTGCTTCTGAGTTCGAAAAAATGTTCAAAATAAGAAAAACCTTTTAATTACGCCCCTTTTTTTGCACTTTCTAGTGCTTTGACTGAACTTCAGTGCTTTTTTTTTTTTGCAGGTGACAGGGCTACATTAGGCTAGTCAGCACCCCCCCTCAACCCACTCTCTTTTTACACTAGGCTTTTAACCCTTTTGGGGAGGGAGGCCCCGTAGTCTGGGGGGGTCCCCCTTTGGGGGCCCTTTTTTTTTTTATTCTATATTTTTTTCCCCTTTTAAAGTGGGCTTTCCCCGACCTACCGAGTTCCCCTTTTGACCCCCGAATTCGCTTGGGGTGGGCCCTTGAATTACCGTCCTTCGCCTAGGGAAGTTTTGGCGGGAAGGGAATGGTCCCCCCATAAACCATCCCTCTGTGGTACTGCGAACCAACCCGGCTTCCCCTGGGGGGTAAGGACGGAAAACTTTCCTTACTCTCTTAGCTATTGCTGTTAGGTTTTATACCCAAAAATTAAGAGTTTTTTATCCCTTTAGGACTACGGCATTTAGCCAAGGGATCGGACCTGGTCCCCATACCCATAATAATGATACCCCGGGTACCCTTTTTCCTCCTCAAAAGGGGGAGGGGCGCTCATAAACCCCTCTTTGAAAATTCGAAAATGAACCAAAGGAACCCCCCTAATGCCAATACGAGAAAACCACTTTTCAAAAACCCCCTGAGAATGTAAGGTTTTTTTGAAAGGAAAATGCATGAAAGGAAATAATTTGCTTTTGAATTTGAACC
Organism: Penaeus monodon; assembly: GCF_015228065.2. Lineage (NCBI taxonomy): Eukaryota > Metazoa > Arthropoda > Malacostraca > Decapoda > Penaeidae > Penaeus > Penaeus monodon. The sequence goes on from NW_023653254.1 coordinate 111,117, forward strand.
CCTTTTCATCAAAAAGGTTTCCTTTATGGTCAAGTGGCGGCAAATTTTGGAAATTTTTTTTTTAAATAATTTCAGATGGAAACCTCCTTGTTAAAATACAAAAAACTGCAAATTAAGAATTTCTTAAGCTGACCAAATTCAGGGTCCCTTTGAAATTAAAGTAACTAAATTTCCCATTGGCCCAAAAACCTTAAGGGAGTAATCTTTCACAGGGATTTTAGGACGTGGAAGAAAGTGAAATTCTCGAGAGCCTGAAAGGGCCAAGACGTTTGTGGACGTTCATTGTATGACCAAGAAGGAGGGGGAAAGTGCGAACGAAAAATGGTGTTTTTTTTTTCCTTTGCTTTATATAAAAACCCTGTGTCAATTTCATATGAAAAGTGTCCAAGGGAAAACCTTACATCCAAAAGCCCAAAGCTTGTAATAGATTTCCAAAAAACGGAAAACGCTTCATTAAGGGTTAGATAAAAACTCAAGTAAATTTGTTTTTCCGAGATGTGGCTGAAGGCCCTGACCCATCAAATGTACTAGCCAAAGTTTTCCCAAAATTTTCTAAATGTGGAGGTCCCCATTTTCCGGATCTGCTGACTGGCCCGCACCTGAAAAGGAGACACACAAAACCCCATACTTCCTATGCTGCAGCAAATAACCCAACCAACAACCCCCCAGTGCAAATAAAGTCAGTCAAAAAAAACTTGCAGGGTAAGGATAAAAATTTTTCTTAAATCAAAAAAAAAAACCCCTAAAATAACTAAAAAATTAAATTTTTTTAATTGGGCTAAATTGGGGCATGAACCCCGCATAACTCATGAGGAGGCTGATACTGAATCACATCCCGGACGCACCTTTTCCCCTCCCGGGTACTCCTGTGAGGACTTCGCCTTTGGGTCGCGATCGGTTTCTCGAGAGAGAAGCAGATCGCAATCTGTCCCGTCGTCTCCCCCGCCAGGAGGTGCAACATGGGGTTCTGTCTCCAAACCCTCCGAGAAAGGGCCCGGGGGAAACGAGGGACTCCCTCTCATAAAAGAAAATAAAAACTGGGGGACAAGGCACTTCCAAAACCCCCTAAATGGGAATCTTCGTGTTTAAACCCTTTTACAATGGGAAAAGTCAAAGTATTAGATCAAAATAAATTCCTTAAATTTTTTAGCCTCGCCTATGCTCCCGGGTAAATTTTTAGTTCTCCAAGAAACCCTTAAAACACCTCCCCCGTCTCATGTAAATCCACCCAAAACCCCCTTTTACTGAATGACTATTGTTCTACTTTGGAGTTTGTCGCATGTAAAATAAAAAATTTAAAGGCACGTATCTGACTTTTTTTTCAGTTTATTGTCCACCTGTAAAGTGATAAACCCAAAGATAGCTCTTTTCTCTTTTAGGATAGTCTGCCACCAAAAAAAGTTTTTTTTTTTTTTTTCGTGATTTTAACCTTTTCCTACCCTTAGGGGGGCTGCGGGTTTGGAAAAGGTAGAGGTGACAAGCAGTTAAGTTTTTATTAAAGAGTCTGATCTGGTCCTGAAAGATGGTAGCCCCGCGGGTGGACAAAAATACCGGGAATTTTAAATTTTTAAATGACCTATCTTGGTCTCTTCATCAATAGCAACCCTGCCTTGGCACACCATTTTATGATTCTTGGGGAAACGTTTCTCCCCATTTTTATTGAAAATTTTATGCGACACAGTGAAACGCCTTCACACCCCCAAAATTTAACATAAAAAAAGCAGACCCGGGTCCCCCTTTACAAAGGGAAAGTCCCAAACTCGAACTTTTTTGGGGAAAAAAATTTTTGATAAAGTAAAAAAATTTAAATTATTTTAGAACAGCATTGCTTTTTCCCTTCCTAAAAAATTCCATGGTTTGGGCACCAGGGTTGGCCCAGGGGGCTTTTGCCAACGTAAAAGGCCCACAGGGTTTTCAAAATTCATCACTAATTAGAACTTTTGCAACTACAAAAAAGCAATCAGGGGTTTGAAAATAAAACAAAAAAAAAAAGGGGCCCCTGGGGGAGCTTTGTCTCACAGCCAAAACCAAAATATCAGGTTTTGGGCCCCTGTCAATAAAAAAAAAAAAAAAAAGTGTCAAAATTGATTACATCTCCACGAGTGTACGTATTTCGATTCACCTAAGCTTTTTCTAAAGCGCTTGCCAGGCCCGTTTTTCTCATACAAGCAGCTCAGAAACTACCATCCCTCAATCCTGACCATCAGGAAGCGGCTAAAGCTGCAACCCTTTTACTTTGGGCCCCAGATGATTTTTTTACAATAAGATCTACCCCAAAGGCTTTAGCAAAATTAATCATGATGCCATGTTTAAATTACTGGGAAATGTACAATGAAATTTGGAAAAGCCCCACTTTTTTCCAAAATCATGGGACTTCTCGCCCCTCCTTCCCCTATTGAAAAGGGGGTAATTCCCCGATCTGCCGTCTCCTACCGCCCAATTGCGTTTACAAATTGGGACTGGAATATGATTTCCCAACCGGGGGGCCCCCATTGGGGTTTTTAAATTTTTTCCCCAAGAAAAAAGTATTTGGGGTTTTTTTTTTTCACATAGGAGGAGGCCGAACATCAGGCCTTTGCTCTAGACAACCCTCTAAAACCTATTCAAAATTCCCGCAAATTTCTTGGGCTCTCTTTGATAGTAGACTCAGTTGGAAAGGGCCCCATTCGTCAGTTAAAAAAAAAAAATGTCAAAAACACTAAATTTATTAAAGTGCATTTTTGGTAATAAATGGGAAGGGGATTTGAAAGTCTTTATTAATGATATATAAAACCCCGATTTGGTCTAAAGTAGATTTTGGGGCAATCGTGTATGGCTCGGCATTGAAAAAAAGTTTGAAAGGGTATGGACCCGTGCAGAAAGATTGTTTTCGTTGTGTTCTTGGAGCCCTGAATGCACTCGTATCGAGCGTCTTGAGGTGGGGTCAGGAGTACCTCCCTCCGACCCCAACGCGGCCATTTTTTTCCCCGACTCAAGACGCGAGCCACCCTAATGGCAATAGAGCCTAGGCCCTTTGCCACGAGACTCGGTAAAAGTTTGGTTTAGATCTTTTCTACCATCGATACCCTGGGGTTTATTCAAATATAGCGCCAAAGGGGTACCCCCAACTTTTATATCATGGAACCCCGGGTTCCCTCCCGCCAAGGGGAAAGGTGCCGAGGTGGGGGGTCCCAAGGTTTTAGAGAGATCCTTGTTTAAAAATTTTCCCCCTTTTTTTTTTATATAAAATACCGACGGCTCTAAAACAGAAAGAGTGTGTGGGTGCGGTTTTATGGTCCCACTGAATGTAACTAAAATTCTACTGCCCAATCATACATCGATTTTCTCTTGCTGAACTTTTGCCCTTGATAAAACTATTGATTTTGGGACTATCAACGACCCACGATAGAAAATTATTTTTTTTAGATTTTATCAATTTTTCCCTTAAAATTATTAATCATTGGAAACCCCCAAAAAATTTAACTACTGGGGGGGTATATTTGTAAGCACTGTTTTCCCAAAAAATCAAACACTAATATTGGGGACCAGGCCCCTCTGGTTTTCCATGGCCATGAACAGGCTGACAAATTTTGCCGGGTTAACTGGGGATCTGGCCCTTTGCCTAAACCGTAAAAGATCTCAGGTATTTTGTGTTTTTCTTTTTAAAACAAAAACATCTCCTTTGCAAAGGGGTGGGCCAGCCTCCCCAAAAAAAAACAAATATCCCCCAATAAAATTTGGGATCATCCCCAAAAGGGAAAGGGAAAAAGGGGGGAGGTGGGTTTTGGGCCCCTCCAGGGTCAATTTCCAAATAAATCACCCACCTCCTCCCCAAAATAAAAGAAATTTTTTTTCACAAAGCCCCCCTTTCACCACCACCCCTACCCCAAAAACATATATTAACCCAAAATGCCCCAAAATTTCAATAACAAAAACCCTCAAAAAATTTCCGATCGTTCTTTGGGGTCAAATCACGAAAGGACTTCCATCGAAGGGACAAAATTTTGTAGATGTGGCTAAACAATGCTACCCTTCATATGAATTTCATAGGATTAAAACCTTTTTGAGTCATGAAGATACCCCTGGCAAAAGTACGATAAAAAAAGAAGAGATCCCTTTTAAATGTGGGGAACCAGGCCATTTGCATCAAAATGCCCATAAAGGTGGTGAGTTTTAAAAAAGTAAACAAACCTCAGAATACTAAGAAATGGTGTTTAAATTTTATCCCGGCCCCGAACTCACAAATACTAGTGATGTAGAAAAAGAATCTCAGGAAGGTAGTAATTCAGTAAATTCGCAAATTTACGCAAGCGAAAACAAATTATGAATACCCTCTCCATGTAACACACTCATCAAAATTACGACCTGTTGAAGGGGCCCCAAGGTCTTTTTACATTGAAAAACAAAAATTATCAAACCCTTTGAAGCAAATGAAAAATTTGCTCAGAATTTTCAGTGGTTTTCACTTCACACATTTGAATAAGTGAACCAAAATTTGTGAGATGTCAAAGTCCTTTTGATCCATACTCCATTACATAGAACTGGTCGAGGGCCCAAAGACAGAAAGGAACTGTACGGGAGTGATGTGGTGAGGGCAAGGACTTTACCCAAAGTCGAAGGGCAACTCTACTATAGTACTGAAAAAAGATGCATATCTACCAGGATTTAGCACATGTCAGTATGGAAAACCATTAAGATGATTACTAAATTATTTAAAAATTTCTGGGGCATCAACAGCTAAGCTCTTAGCACAATACCTTTTAGTAGAAATTCAAATTTTAAAACTTTTAAAAAACTAATATTAAATTGCTAAACCCGTGGGGCTTTGTTTCGGTGCGAAAAAATGTGTTAACATGAAAAGGATGACTGGGCATGTGTTAAAATGAAAGGGGCCCGGGCAACATGACGCACGGCTTGACGGAGGAACAAAATCAAGGGGGAAAGGAGTTGGGTGCTGCTCCTGTGAAGACCTCATGTGTGCCCTTGTGACCTGATAAACTTTTTTTTGCCCTGTTATACTGTATCGTGAGTGTGACATGCGGTTTCCCCCCGTATTGGCCTATAGAAAAATGTACGGGTAAATAAATTTTTGTAAAAAAAAGGAAAGTGTCTTTTGTGTTTATTCGTGCCCTGCCTCGCCACTTGGCGTTTCCTCTCGGTGTTCTGGGGCGCTGTTGGGGCCCTGCCTCTTGGAGCTGTCGTGCACGACCCCGTGAATAAAACCCCGTTGCCTGCCGCCTTGTTTTTGGGGGCTGGAGACGGGCGGCGCGTAACAATATCTTACAAAAAAAAAATATTCTAAATATAAAGATAGATATTTGCTGAATGTATAAAATTTTTGCATAAACTTATGCATACTTAAAATTTTTTTAAAATATTAGTCTCCCTAAGGAAACTAAAAAGCCTTCTATGTCACAATCCTCCCCCAATGCATTTTTCAGTTAAAATGGGGGGGACAAATACTATGTCTTTGGTCTGAGAGTTGCAATATTTTCACTACATTTGGACTGTTAAAGGCTCTTTGGGATCCTTCACAAAGTGTTTAAATTTAAACCCCTGATCAGTCTTGTGTGTCCGATTCTTAGCCCTTTTTAAATACATTTCTGCATTTTCGGTTGGGATGGATGCTGGTCACCCAAACCCTGCCAATGTCATCTTATTTCTTGCAGTTTTTTTTCTAGAGGTGTGCCTACCGTTCCTTACATTTATTCAAAGACAACTCCTGTTCTGGGTTTTCAGGTCGGTGTGTGGGTGAGGAAAATGACATCCGAGCACTGAGCGCGCTGCCTTGGCCTTCCGATCAGCTCGCTCTTTCCCCACCGATACTAACATACACTTTTTACGAATTGACATCAGTGCAGCCAATCTTGAACCTCCCTCACTACTGGATGTGATGAGTTTAAGCTCTTGATTGCTTGCAAGGCACGAAAAGTCACAAATATTACCATGGAAGGGTTTTTGTAAGATCTCTAGTCATCTTAACTGCTGCAATGATGGCGGGTAACTCTGCAGTGAAGATCGGGGCTGCTAGAGAAAGTGCCAAACGCAGTCTTCTTTCTGCTCACTGCTACAAAGCCCACCCTATTTTCAAATTTCGAACCATCTGTATAAATTGCATCTGATCCCTGGTACTTTGAAATGTGCTAAAGAAATCTCTCTCTGACTTCTGCTTTGGATCTCTCCCCTTTCCCAATTCCACCAAAACCGCTCGACTTGATTAGTCCAAGGGGGGGAACTGGGGAATTCTAACAGCCAGAACCTTGGTAAGATTCCTCATTCCTACCATAGGATCGGCTATCCTCAGAGGGTTGAAAACCATTTTTGGTATAGGAATCTCAGAATCCTTTATAGTCTCATGTAGTAAATCAGGGTTTATGTAGTCTTGGTGTAATGAAAAAGGTGGTTCTTCACTCTCAATACAGGGCTCCAGGGGTGAAAAACATGAAAGCCCCAGTACAGATTCGAGAGGCTTCATTAGAACTGAGTCCACATCAGAGAACAGTGGAGTTGCAGATGACAAGCCTCACATCCTAGTCAAGTTTACACATAATGCTCATAAAGCCGCAGAAGTGTTTGTGGTCTGCACCCCCAAGGTAAATGTAAAGAACCCCAAAATACAAATAAAAATACAATAACTTTTAACTGTTTGATGTGAGACAAACCCTGTAAGCCTTGAGTCTAAATTAGACCAAGTACTTCTGCTCTGGACAAATTAAAAGTGGGTTTATTTCTAATAAGGCAGGTTTGGAACTTTTTCCCTTTTTTGTGAAATTTATAGCCGTGGTTTTGCTTGGAGAAATTTGAATCCATGGTATTTGCTCATGTACACAATTTATTGCAAGTCTGCATAGTCCTTGCACTCCTGTAAGCTTCCTCCTGAGCATACAGTGTAAAATCCTCCACTACAGATTACATGAGACAGCACTTGGAACAACCTTTACAATGTCATTTATGGCAAAGGCTCTCCGGTAAGCGAGATATCAGGGGTATGGATATTGTCACTTCCTGGGGCATCTTACGCAGAGCTCAAATAGAGTCCATTACTTTGGGGCAAAAGGCAAGTTGTATGGAAGTATGGAAATGTGTGGGGGTCACTGTCAGTAAATCTCTATTCTTAAGAACGGATCCAAAGCCCTTCCTCGAGGGTTGCCAAAGTGTCTCCCCAAGAAAATGCCGACCATTGAAATCTCCAAGAGTAAAATGGGTGTGGCAACTGCCCAAGTAGATCTTCCAATCATCTATGTTGAGATTATGTGGAGGAAAGGGAGGTGGATGCAAGAGCGTAAGGTGTCAAGCCTATTCTCACAGCCTTCACCTGCAGTGTTGTCTGCAGGGGGTGGCCTGGGAAAGGGGTATCCTGTCATATCATTACTGCTACTTCTCCATGAGGGCCATTATAAAAAAGGGCCCAATGGCTTGAATTTGGAATCCTCTCAGGGAAATCAACGATTTTCCCCGGTCTAATCTCTGGGTTACAGGGAAGCTTCAATGTTGCAGTTTTTCCCCATTTTACATGAATTCCCTGACCGGTCCCCTTGGGTTAGGTATCCAATTCTTCAAAATACCTCTTTAAAAGGTGTTTTTTGGGAGCACCCAGGTCCCAAAGGGTTTTCCCCCAAACCCTTTTGGGTGGGTTCCCTTTTCCCGGGTGTTGGGAGTCCGTTTTGAAAATGATATTTACCCGTGGAACTAGTTTCCACCGGGCCCCCCTTTAACAGGGTCAGGACTTTCTTTTTCTTGGGCAAAAAAAAGGGCCGACCTTTGGTTTTGGGGTATTCTGCCCAGCTGGAAGCCCCTTGGCTGTGGTGGCCTTGGGGCGTCAACGTTTTTAGGGGCCCCCGGAGCCCCCTTTCCCACGGCTCCAAAGACCCAAAAAAAAAAAAATCTGAGAAAAAGGGCTTTTGAACCCGGCTCAGGATTCCTTTCCTTGGCAAAAGGCATGCCTTACCTTTGGGTTCAGGGGGTTCTGCCTACTGCGGGAAACCCACTTCATGGAGAAACAGTCGATCCCCTTTAAAAAAAGGAGGTGCTGGCTTTTCCGCAAGGGATACACACAGGCCCATTAGGGTAGCAGCAAGCCTCCTCCCTACAGGGAGAAGTAGTTGGGGATCATGGAGAACTAGCCCATGCCTCCTGAGGGAAGGACACGTGGTCTACATCCCGACTTTCCCGGCCCCCCATTGACTGTCTCCCGCACCCACCCAAAGACCCCATCTACCTCCCCGACCCCCTGTCCTCACCAGGGCCAAAAGGGGTTTTTGCTCGGGTCCGCCACATAGGGATCAGCGGGAAAGAGCTTTCTGACAAATAGTGAAATTGGGAGGATTATGCCCCCAAATCCCGGGTTTTAAAAAACCCAGCCGAAAAAAACTTAAAAGGGAGAATGTAATGCCATGCCCTTTTGCCTTCCCTCCTGCAGCCCTCCCGAGAGATAACGAATCCTCCCCTCGGCCAGATGGGGACTCCCGACGCCCCCGGGCTATGAGCCCCTGGGACTCTTTTGAAGCAGACAATGAGGGCCGGGGAAATATTTTTCCAGAAAACAGACTAGGTTTCCATTGCGCATGGCAGATCATAGAGACAATTGACCCCTAGACAGGTTTTTTTATGCCCTTAAGATTTGTGAGCACACACAATTTCTGAGATTGGTCCCCCCACAACCCGCTGACTGTAAGGGATTATCCGCATGTTTACATCATGACAGCGGGAGCGCCTCGGGCAACCCCGCCACCACGGTGGGAAAGAGTGTCAGAAAATGAATGGACAGCCAAATGCTGACACGGGGCCCAGCAATTGTGAGGCCCGGGGAAGCCAATCTTCGCAAATGACAACGAAGAACAACCGAGATCAGCATTCCCGACCTCCGACGACAAAGCAACAGCACACATGGACTGCCGAGTGGGGGCCAAACCCGGTCCCCGTTGATCTCCCAAATTTATCTTCACCTCGCCATCCCCTAAAAAACCCCCCGGGGGGCCCTGTGATGCCGACCAACCTCTACTATTGTGTAACTAGCACACTGACTGTACTCTAGTCTTGGAATGAGTATTTTTTTTGGGGGTAAGGAAAAAGAAATAATTTGTTGCCTTTTTCCTTTTTCTCCTAACTGATGAGATACAATTTCTTTTGGGTTTTCCCCCATCTTCCCTGGCAGTAATCATACTAAAATTAAAAAAAGAAATATGAAACGTACAGCTTGGCCAAACTTTTAAAAGTTTCACTACCTTTTTTTTTTCAAAGACTGCTACCTTTCATTAGCGGTTGTGTTAGTATGTGTGTTGTGTTGTGTGTGTGTGTGGTGGTGTGTGTGGGTGTGTGTTTGGGGGTGTGTGTGTGTGTGGGTGTGGGGGTGTGTGTGTGTGTGTGTGTGTGTGTGTGTGTGTGTGTGTGTGTGGTTTTGGGGGTGTGTTGTGCGTGTGTGTGTGTGTTGTAAATTATATAAAATTAAAAATATATTATAATTTATATAAAATAAAAACTATTGTCGAAATTTCGAAGACCCTCAATTTTTAGCTTATTATTATGATCATTTTATATTTAAACTATATAAATATATTAATATATAAAATATAATAATATATATTATTTTGTGGTGTGTGTGTGTGTGTGGGGTGTGTGGTGTTGGTGTGTTGTATATATTAAAACATATTCACAAATTTTAAGATATTACAGATGCATTATATTTAGTTCTGGATTTTTTCCCCGCAGCCAAGAATCCCCCAAAAACAAAAAACTTTCCCTGCCCCCCGAAAACA
>NW_023653255.1:0-2500 GCF_015228065.2 Penaeus monodon
GAGAAGCAACGAATCTGAGGCTATAAGAGAAAAGGGGGAAAATACAGAAAGAAAGAATGGGAAACAGTAGGAAAGGGGAAATCGCTACACCAGCTTTTCCGTAATGGATTCCAAAGTGTACTCGTTGGCCACAGAAGATGGAAAGGGGATGTAGGCTATGTGTAAGATCTGAAGATGCTTTAATGTATTTATCTGCGTGAAATCTATCCTTAAAATCAACGATTCCGATTAAGGGATAACACTAAGAAATTCTCTACGTTCCTTACTGTTGCGGAAATAACTGTTCTGCATCATGAAGGAATGGAAAAAACACTCTTGTGCTGATACAATGGAAGAAACTCTACGTCTTTGTATCACCATATTTAAATATCTCAGCTACAAGATCACAAGGAATCATCCCAAGCTCCTGGACTAAAAGCTTAATCATTCCCATACCTAAACCTAATACTGACAAATACAGGCCCATTTCCTTGACCTCCTGTCTGTGCAAAGTACTTGAGAGGATAATACTGAACAGGCTTATGTATCGCATAAATGCTAAGTTATCCCCCAGACTGTATGGATTTCTCCCAGGGCAGTCAGCACTGTTTTGCAGAATACTTAACAAACACAAACCCAGGCATGCAAACCGTATTTCTTGATCTTAAATCTGCCTTTGATATTGCAAACAGAGAAATAATTCTTGAGAAACTAGCTACTTTTGGTATTCAGGGAAAACTGTTAACATGGATTCCACATGATCTATCGAATCGTCGGCTCAGGTACTCTACAGGGGCATTAAGAGTACTCATACAAAAGTATTTGAACTCGGCACACCTCAGGGAGGTGTACTTAGCCCCATGCTATTTAACATCTTAATGCATAGATTACTAGGCGATATACCACTTGAGGGAAACGACTCCATTATTTGCTATGCCGATGATATTTGCATTAAATCCTCATCCGAGGAAAGAATGCAAGAGATTCTAGATATACTCTCAGCAAGGGCTATTGAGTGTGGCTTGATAATCTCGACTGAAAAAACAAAGATCTTAACCTAAAGACAATCCCTCTGCCAAGGTTTCATATAAGTGACACTGAGCTAGATCTCTGCCATCAATACAAATACCTTGGGGTGATTGTCATGATGCAGAGTTCATCAGAAACCTGAAGAAAAGGCTGTGGGAGCGGCTGAAGCCACTTAAGACACTTGTTGGCAAAGACCATGGTATCAATGTCAATATTGCAAGACTCTTTTACTTGTCATACATACGGTCAGTCATAGATTATCATGCATTGCACCTAGTGTTATACAAGGAATCAGAGTTGACTAGTTTAGAACATATACAAAATGAAGCCATGAGGATCATTCTTGGTGCCCCTAGAACAACAAGAATTGTGAATATGAGAACCGAACTAAACTTACCCTCTGTTTACGAAAGAATATTATATATAAATACCACATTTGGTGTCAAATCAATTAGAGAACCCCTCCATTGTACAGAGTTCCAAAGACAACTAAAACACAGAATAGAGGAGCTACCTTTGCATGACAACACCGATTCTTACTCAAATCCATGGATACAAGTAACATGTAAACAATTAGCTCAGCTGAACATACCCATAACTAAGACCCTACATGGACGTTCTGTACCCCCGTGGAAAATGTCGGACCTAAGTATATATTATACGACTGCCCCCAAAAAAGACAGTGTCCCCCCTGCTATACTTAAGCAGTATGCACTTGCAATTATAAATGAGCATCTTGAAACTCTATCCAATGCATATGAATGCTACACTGACGGGTCCTTGCAGTCTGGGAGTAGAGCAGGATGTGCTTTTGTTGCATATAAAAACAATATCTTGAAGCACCAGGATTGTAGGAGGGTTCATGACTGGGCTAGCACTACGCAAACTGAGTTGGCAGGATACTCATGGCCACCGAATTTCTATTGAATCGAGGCTCGGGGGTAGTGTTCTGTGATTCACAGAGTGCTCTCCAGGCTCTGAAAACTCTAGACAAAGGTGCAGTTAATATCGCAAATGACATCAGGATAAACGTGTATCGTGCAAAAGAACGAGGCATGATATACGTTTTTTTGTGGATTCCATCGCATGTTGGAATCCCCAGGCATGATCATGCTGATCGCCTGGCAAAGTCAGCATGTGACAAGCAAAGTGTGGATATAGATCTTGGGGTACCTATTTCCAGGATTTTATACAATATTAAAGCTTCCTTTAAAGAGGACTTGACTGAGTTAATTAATTCTCAACGCCCTGAAAGCTGTAGCATAAAGCATTATGACCGGTTTAGGCAAGATTCATTCACCTATGGGTTTATATAAAACAAGAACAAGACAGTGTGACATTGTAACCGCAAGAATCAGGCTTGGATATAGATTGTATTGGCAGCTCAGTACAGTTTGTAATGTCGAAGAAACTAAGTGTAAACTGTGTAATGAAGAATATAAGCGAACGCTTGTACATTATATCTCAGAGTGCCATGTGTTACAACCTTTCA
>NW_023653255.1:7500-10000 GCF_015228065.2 Penaeus monodon
CTATATCCAACCCTGATTCTGCGTTACAATGTCACACTGTCTTGTTCTTGTTTTATATAACCCATAGTGAATGAATCTTGCCTAAACCGGTCATAATGCTTTATGCTACAGCTTTCAGGGCGTTGAAAATTTAAATTTAAACTCAGTCAAGTCCTCTTTAAAGGAAGCTTTAATATTGTATAAAATCCTGGAAATAGGTACCCCAAGATCTATATCCACACTTTGCTTGTCACATGCTGACTTTGCCAGGCGATCAGCATGATCATGCCTGGGGATTCCAACATGCGATGGAATCCACACAAAACGTATATCATGGCCTCGTTCTTTTGCACGATACACGTTTATCCTGATGTCATTTGCGATATTAACTGCACCTTTGTCTAGAGTGTTCAGAGCCTGGAGAGCACTCTGTGAATCACAGAATATTACCCCCGAGCCTCGATTCAATAGAAATTCGGTGGCCATGAGTATTCCTGCCACTCAGTTTGCGTAGTGCTAGCCCAGTCATGAACCCTCCTACAATCCTGGTGCTTCAAGATATTGTTTTTATATGCAACAAAAGCACATCCTGCTCTACTCCCAGACTGCAAAGGGCCCGTCAGTGTAGCATTCATATGCTTTGGATAGAGTTTCAAGATGCTCATTTATAATTGCACGTGCATACTGCTTAAGTATAGCAGGGGGGGCAGTCGTATAATATATACTTAGGGCCGACATTTTCCACGGGGGCACAGGACGTCCGTGTAGGGTCTTAGTTATGGGTATGTTTCAGCTGAGCTAATTGTTTACATGTTACTTGTATCCATGGATTTGAGTAAGAATCGGTGTTGTCATGCAAAGGTAGCTCCTCTATTCTGTGTTTTAGTTGTCTTTGGAACTCTGTACAATGGAGGGGTTCTCTAATTGATTTGACACCAAATGTGGTATTTATATATATATTCTTTCGTAACAGAGGGTAAGTTTAGTTCGGTTCTCATATTCACAATTCTTGTTGTTCTAGGGCACCAAGAATGATCCTCATGGGTTCATTTTGTATATGTTCTAACTAGTCAACTCTGATTCCTTGTATAACACTAGGTGCAATGCATGATAATCTATGACTGACCGTATGTATGACAAGTAAAAGAGTCTTGCAATATTGACATTGATACCATGGTCTTTGCCAACAAGTGTCTTAAGTGGCTTCAGCCGCTCCCACAGCCTTTTCTTCAGGTTTCTGATGAACTCTGCATCATTGACAATCACCCCAAGGTATTTGTATTGATGACAGAGATCTAGCTCAATGTCACTTATATGAAACCTTGGCAGAGGGATTGTCTTTGGGTTAAGAGCCTTGGTTTTTTCAGTCGAGATTATCAAGCCACACTCAATAGCCCATTTCTGAGAGTTATCTAGAATCTCTTGCATTCTTTCCTCGGGTGAGGGTTTAATGCAAATATCATCGGCATAGCAAAAAATGGAGTCGTTTCCCTCAGTGGTATATCGCCTAGTAATCTATGCATTAAGATGTTAAATAGCATGGGGCTAAGTACACCTCCCTGAGGTGTGCCGAGTTCAAATACTTTTGTATGAGTACTCTTAATGCCCCTGTAAGTACCTGAGCCGACCGATTCGATAGATACATGTGAATCCATGTTAACAGTTTTCCCTGAATACCAAAGTAGCTAGTTGCTCAAGAATTATTTCTCTGTTTGCAATATCAAAGGCAGATTTAAGATCAAGAAATACGGTTTGCATGCCTGGGTTTGTGTTTGTTAAGTATTCTGCAAAACAGTGCTGACTGCTACGCCTGGGAGAAATCCATACAGTCTGGGGGATAACTTAGCATTTATGCGATACATAAGCCTGTTCAGTATTATCCTCTCAAGTACTTTCACAGACAGGAGGTCAAGGAATGGGCCTGTATTTGTCAGTATTAGGTTAGGTATGGGAATGATTAAGCTTTTAGTCCAGGAGCTTGGGATGATTCCTTGTGATCTTGTAGCTGAGATATTTAAATATGGTGATACAAAGACGTAGAGTTTCTTCCATTGTATCAGCACAAGAGTGTTTTTTCCATTCCTTCATGATGCAGAACAGTTATTTCCGCAACAGTAAGGAAACGTAGAGAATTTCTTAGTGTTATCCCTTAATCGGAATCGTTGATTTTAAGGATAGATTTCACGCAGATAAATACATTAAAGCATCTTCAGATCTTACACATAGCCTACATCCCTTTCATCTTCTGTGGCCAACGAGTACACTTTGGAATCCATTACGGAAAAGCTGGTGTAGCGATTTCCCCTTTCCTACTGTTTCCATTCTTTCTTTCTGTTTTTTCCCCCTTCTCTCTTATAGCCTCAGATTCGTTTGTTTCTCCAGCCCTTTCGAGCATACGTATCCATCTCTCCCTTTCTCATGTTTCGTTAACGTCTCCCGTTCCCTCTCGATGTGGAAATCAAAAAAGGAACAAAGTCTCATGCAGGAAAGCACACGCACTCACAAGCAAAAATGTAAACAC
>NW_023653256.1:0-2500 GCF_015228065.2 Penaeus monodon
AAAGGGGGGAATTTTTTTTTAAAAAAAGGGTTTTCCAAAAACCCTTTTTTTTTAAAAAAGGTTGCTTTTTAAAACCCTTTTAAAAAAAGTTTTAAAAAGAATCCGGGGGCGGGAAAATAAATTTTCCTTTTTTGGGGTTTTTTTATTGTCAGCAGAGTTTTGGGACAATGCCCAGTATAAATCGCTTGAAGTCGGTGTTTAAAGAATCAGTATTCTAAAAAACCAGTTTGACCTCTCCCCCCAGCGTTTGCGACAGAAGATACGTAAAATTCGGGATACTGCAGTGCACTTCGAGAAGTTGCATTGCACAATCTGCATTTGTGGTCGGGGATTCACTAGATACAACTGTAGTGGTCTGAAAAAATGTTCAACTAAAGAAAATGTTTAAAGGCAAAGCGAAAGTAACTCTCGCTCCATGGTTTTTTAAACGGGGATAAAAAATGCTGATTGTTGAAAAACCCTCAGGTATCCAGATACAATTTTAAAAAATTTTATGATATAGAAATATATGTACTCTTATGAATGACAAATTATGCTTTTTAGGGAACAAATGTTGCTTTTATTAAAAAATTTTATGCTCTTTGAATGAACAAATGTATGCTCTTAGAAAAACAAATTCTTTTTGTAAAAAATTACCAACAAAGATGCTCTTATGAAAAAAATCATGTTTTAGATCCCTGTTGTCATGTTTTTATTAGTAACTAAAAAATAATTTATCAATGTTTTTAACCAAATGATGCTCCTTGTACGCTTTTCTATTAATGTTTTTAGGACATTTTGCGGGTCAAATTCTTGCTCCCCCAAAACAATCATCCGCACATGTGAAAAGTGTCTTGGTTTAACAACCCAAAATAGGATACGCTCCCAAAGGTATTAACCTTTCTGTAATTAAACGCCCTCGCCGCAAACATGGATCGACGAACGGTTCCCCTAACACCCCCCAAAGTCCTAAATCTTGTCTTGGTCCGGGAAACCTCTAGGCTGGGGCTTCGCCTATTGCTAAATCATCAAGAGCCGCCACCAGTGACTCAGATAGGACTAACATCGCGGCAAAGTCAAGGGGTCAGGACCTTGATTGGGCCTAGTTTTTGCTGCACACTGATTTTTGGCTAGTACTCTGCCCATTATCCAGTCCAACAAGTATTGAAAAGTGTGGTAAAGGAACAGCCTTCCTCACCCCTGAATTAACGGGGAAAAGTGACATACCCCCCCACACTTTACAGCACTTTCAGTACCAGTAAAAATGCTTGCTATTAGGCCAATAATCTGGGGGAATTCCCTGAGTCTCAGGATCTCCCTGCGTTCCCAATGCACCAGTCAAACGCCTTTTTGGGGTCGAGTAATTGAAAGAAATACGCCAAACCCACAAACGTTCCACAATTACTAAAGCGCTTTTAAGGGTCTATCATGGATTTCCAAGAAATCCAACTGTCCGGTCTGATGCCTCAGTGGTGGTTGCGGATGGGGTTTCAAAAGAAGGGGGTAGAACCTTGCCTGGTATCTGAGCAGCTAATGCCACGGTAGTTGCTATAATCCAACGACCCCTTTTCCCCCCTTCCCAGAAAGATGCCCGCCCTCGCAGGTCGGGGGGAATGGTACCAACTGCCAAGGGCAGTCGGACTGTATGCAGGCACCGAGCATAGTTCACCCCCACCCTTTAGCATTCAGCGGATATCCATATGCCTGCACTTTCCCACTCTTCACTTGGAATCGCCCCCAAACCCTGTTAGGGTGGGTTCCTCGCCGAGGGGGTGGGCCCGGCACGGGCACTGGACATCGTTTGCATCCAAGCAACTGTTGGAGGGTCTACCTGTACAATTTTCAAAATCTCAGCCAACATTCACAACCCCAACTATCTAATGTCCCCATCCCTGATCGGACTGCATCATCTGTGGGGAGGGCTTGGTTCATTTTCTCGGGTTTGGGTAGGCGGGGAAAGGGCCCATTTCCCAAAAAAAGGGCCCTTAAACCTCCTAGAAAGATTCCTGATGAACTTTTTTCCTTGCCCCCTTCTCCGATGCCCGAGCCCTACGCACCAGGGAACAACGCAAGACTTTTTCCCTTCGCCGAGCCTTCGAAAAACGCTTCATGGCCTCTAATGTCTCCGGGGGTTGGGAAATTTTGCCTTTCCCTCGGCCTACCCAAAGAAATCCTGACTGCTTCGGTGTTACCGCTTGAAGAACTCCCCCAAGCACTGGGGCCATCAATTTTTAAGTTCTGTGAATCGGGCAAGACTGCCAGGGGGAACCCATGGGGAACCCCCTCCCCCCTTAGTCTTCCAGGGGAAACACCTTTGGTGCCACTGGGGGACGGGGGGTTTTGAGGGACCCGCGGGTACCCAACCAACCATGGCGGGGCCTAGAACCGCATCCGGTAAAACCCGCAGCGTTAACAAAATGTGGTCATCTCCTTGGCCCCTGTACCCATTAAAAACCCTGTCCACGTGCGGGGTTGGAGCCTGGTACCAGGGCCAGAATCCTCATTTTCTGGGACCTACAAA
>NW_023653258.1:0-4979 GCF_015228065.2 Penaeus monodon
TTTCTTTTTTCATTTTTATTATTTCGTTTGATATATAATTTTCTTAGACGTTATATTAGTGTTTATTTGAAGTTTACTTTAATGTTTAACATATCTAATGGGAAGGAGGAAATGGCGGAACGGTACATAAAGAGACAAGAAGCATAGCAAGGAATATGGGAGAAATGAAACACAGATGATAAAAGGACAATGAAGGAAGGAGAGATGAGATATCGAGAAAGGACTAGAGAGTTGGAGAGAATGCGGATACCAGATCATTTTCGTCCGCCTTAATTGTTCAGTTTTTTGGGAATTAGATTTTTTCTGCTTTTAAGACCCGAACGGGTCATCCGGAAAATGAAACCGACAGTTAAAGAGAGTCTCGTCGATCTCCCTTTCCCTGAGGATGAAATCTAATGAAGAGATCATCGCGGATCAAATTAAGCAAAGCACGGAGATAAGTAATAAAAAAGAAAATAATAAAGTCAAGTTTAAAGCATGGAAAAAGAAAGCATAGTACGAAGATAGTAATAAAATCAATTAAAAAGAGTCAAGTTCAAATCACATTTAGAAAAATAATAATAAAGAGAATATATGAATGAAGCGCAGATCCTGATCAGTCATGTCAATTGCGTACATGAAATTGATATATGAAATAGCGCTATAAAGGTAGACTGAATCATATGAATGTAATAATGTCCACAATGCAGACAGCATCTCGATCGTAGTCACCCGGGCGCCAGTTAGTCTCCGCAGATATCTTCACGGACTCGGACTTTTTTTTTTTCGGAAAAAATCAAATATTTAACATACAACGAAAGCCTGCATGTGGCGTACGGCGTCCTTCATTACGGAGGTTTCTATACTGACATATATGAGGCGTTCGTTATTCCAGACGACTTTTTATGGGTCTGCAATTTATGCTGCCGGTACTTTACGAGATATACGTGCATATGTGCAGTTGGTAGAATGTTTGCAATTGTGCAAAGTTTTTTCTTTTTCCCTCTTCCTACAAGTGAGTTTAGTGTTCTCGTCCTGTATTCTCAATAGCTTTAACAAAGGGGAATTCCTTAATATCGTTTTGGGTTTACCGTAAATGAAAAAAAAGTAATGACAAATATAAAATAAACAAATAACTTGAACAAAGAACAAATGACCTACGCTATAATACAGTCTACGTCGAACAGAATCAAGACACAAACAGAATGGTGATATAATTCATAAAAACGACGGCGCCAGAAGCAATTTCGCGGACACAATTTGCAGAAGAAATAACCATTAATATATAAGGAAGGTAGAATCGGAACTCTCGCGGAATGAGAAGAAGGCACGAAACCGAAGTCAAAAACAAAATCATAAAAGGTTACACTAGTAAAGAGGGGAAAGGAAGAAAACAAAAGTATCATTGGAATAATCATTAACGGAACAATTAATACCGAAGAAGATGTATTCAATTCGGCTGATGAAGCTAAGAATATGAAATATATGGAATAATAAGGTGCCTACGAATGTGGGAGGGTAAGTAGCTCCAGTAGCATACATAACGAGTGGAATCCTCGCAATAGAACAGCTACGGCGAGAAGTAACAACATAATCCTTGCATATTTACCATGTTGACTTTCTTTGCCTGGTATAGTTGGAGTGTCTCCCCCCCCTCTCTCTCTCTCTTCTCTCTCTCTCTCTCTCTCTCTCTCTCTCTCTCTCTCTCTCTCTCTCTCTCTCATTATGTGTGTGTGTGTGTGTGTGTGTGTGTGTGTGTGTGTGTGTGTGTGTGTGTGTGTGTGTGTGTGTGTGTGTGTGTGTGTGTGTGTGTGTGTGTGTGTGTGGTTTGCGCCAGCAAGCGTGAGGCAGCGTACATGTGTTTATGCTTGTATACATTTGTGTGCATCGGTAGGCATGTATGCACACTAAAGCTTCGTTAACAAACCCAAATAGCTGCTTCTCAGCCTCATGCTAAAGCACTCCTAGTCGACATCCACACAGCGTGCTCGAGCCAGCCTAGCATCCTGACTGCAACCGCGGTCGTAGAGTCGACCCTGGTACGTAATCAGCGGGAAGGGAATATTGCTCGAGTGACTGCGTTTATTATAAGGCCTTGCAACATCACTCATGAAGAAAAATTTTGACAAATATTTGAACATTATTTGAAAAATTCCTATTACACTGCCGCAAAACTGATGATAATCATTTAATTTACATTCATATTCGTTTCATCATATAATGATCCAGGGAACATAAGCAGGAACACATACAGGAATTCACTCATTTTAACCCATACGAACGCCCTTCGGTTCTCGGAAGCAAGGAAACTGCATTCGGATTTGCACGATGTAGCGTATTGCGAATTCCACGAACGACAGAAGAACCGACATTTACGGTAATGGTCGCTCTTTCATTGGTACATTTCCCTTCGAATGGACAAGGCGAAATGGTTAATTGGTGATCAAACCAGTGGTTATTTTGGCTCATGCTCACAGTTGCAGACGGTGCATGCAAGTGCGCTTGCTTGCAATGCAACTAAATGTCTCATCAGAAAAGGAGTTGGGTTTTATAGGGTGATGAGACATTATTGCCAGAAGCGATAATGTCACAGGCTTCAAGTTATATTCTGCCATGTTTATCTTTGCTTCTATTAACATATATATTTTAAATGAATGCAAAGGAACTGCCAATTCTGAAATTTTAGAATTACTTAGCCTACTTACAAAATATGTTGATAAGACCTGAAGATAGATCAAGCTGAGATTATTACATACGCCGGGATTCCTGGAACTGATTCCCCTGCTCCTAGGTAGTTTTCTAGAGTTTGTCATTGTTAATAATGAAAAATAAATGTCCAAATGACCATTGCAGACTGCCTATATATATGTGTGTGTGGTGTGTGTGTGTGTGTGTGTGTGTGTGTGTGTGGTGTGTGTGTGTGTGTGTGTGTGTGTGTGTGGTGTGTGTGTGTGTGTGTGTGTGCGTGTGTGTGTATATATATATATATATATATATATATATATATATATATATATATATATATATATATATATATATATATATATATATGCACACACACACGCATTTATCTACACGCTGCAGATAGTCCACCATTACACTGATAACAGTGCGTTCACTGGAGCGGCACACTACATCGGTGCAAATCAGATATATTTGGTGTCGATCAGTGTTTTATCGCGACCCAGATTGGTTTCGTGTATTACAACTAACGATTTTGTTGAACGTTTATCGCACACTAGTCGCTAGATTTTTTTTCCGCGTGCAGTTATGTTTATATTTATATTCATATGCGGTGTTTATTATTCTATATAACGTTGTTGTTATGTTAGTATATATATATAATAATGATATTATTGCTAGTTTTATTTTATTTATTATTATTATAGTAGTAGTAGTATTACTATTACTATCATCATCATAATCATATATCATCATCATCATCATCATCATCATCATCATCATCATCATCATCATCATCATCACCATCACCATCACCATCATCACCATCATCAGTATCACCAGTCGAAGTAATAAGTAATGACAGCAGTTATAGTAGTATCATCATTGCTACTAATATAATTATTTTTATGGTCATTATTAAATTCTTTGTGTGACACCCTGCAACCAAATGACCACTAGGGTGCAATAGGCAATTTGAACAAGTGGCCAAGAGGGCTTACCCATACTCTTTTTTCTGGTTTCGAAAAATTGGGTTTTAATCTAAACTGACGAAAAATATGGAACGTATTTATATTTTTGTTTTTTTCTGATTTTTTATTAATAGGCATAATAAAAGACGATGAAAATTTTTTTTCGACTAAAAAAAGGGAAATCAAAAAATACAGGAGTTCCCTATGCTATGCTTGTATTTTATGTTCTTCTTTCTGAGCGATTATATCTTAAATATGAAACCCCCCTGTTAAAACTTTCAAAATGGCAAAATAGCCCGTATGGCCGGGGGTTTAAAGCCCAGATTACAAAAGTTTTTCCAAATTTATTCCTTCACGGTGCTAAAAACCCTGTAAAAACTTAAAAGGCTATACAAGGGAAATCAAATTTTTCGCTAAAGGTCATAGTAGCTTTTCTCGTCAGGATGTCATGAGGCAGGAAAAAAGTTTTTAAGCGTCTTTTCCGGAATACATAACCCGCAATTTATTTTAATATAACTTTGTTCCCTTCCGAAGCACACACACTAACACACACTACATGATGTTTATTTTTTATATAGAATGTATGAGTATGCATTATGTTGTATATTATATTACTTAAATATATAAATGTGGGTGTTGGGTGTGGGTAGGTGTGTGGTGTGTGTGGTTTTGGGGTGTGTGTGTGGTGTGTGGTGTGTGGGTGTGTGTGTGGGGTGTTAAATATTATAATAATAATATATATATATATTATATATATATATATATATATAATATATTATATTTTATACACACACCACACACACACCCACACACCACACACACACACAAACACACACAAAAACACACACACACACACACAACACACACACACACACACACACAATATATATATTTAAGTAATAAATATACATACATAAATGCATACATACTACATTCATATATACATAAAATACAACAAATGTATGTTTGGGGTTGGTGTGTGTCTTTAGGGAAGGAAAAAAGGAATATTAAAAATCAATTGCGGTTATGTATTTCGGTAAATGACAGCTAGAAATTTCTTCTGCCCCCAGACATCCTGACGAGAAAAAGCTACTATGACCTTTTGGAAAATTCGATTCCCTTTTTATGCCTTGTAAAGTTTTTACTGGGTTTTTGAGTCACCGGAAGGGAAAAATTGGAAAAAACTTAAGATAACTGAGGCTTTAAACCCTACAGGCCCGTGAGCGTGGCTATTTTGCCATTGTGAATGTTTTTAACAGGGGGTTCAATTAAGATATAACGCTCAGCAAAAGTAAAAAAACCAAAAAAAAACATACAGCATTTTTTTCATTTTTTGGCAAAAAAAAG
>NW_023653259.1:0-4979 GCF_015228065.2 Penaeus monodon
CCGTTTCAAAATTGCCAAAAAAAACATGGAACCCCATGATCGAAAAGGGCCGCGGTGGCCAAATAGTTAGAGCGTCGGCTCAACAGGGGGCCCAGGCAATCTGGTTAAAAGGTTTATCACCGGCCGGCGCGTTTTTCCCCTTTGGGAAAGGGAACTTCACCTCGAATGCCTCCCTACACTGGTGGCCAAGCCAGCCCAATCAGTGCGGGTCCCAAGCCGGGTAAATAAGGAATGATTACCTAAAAAAAAAAAAAAAAAAAAAAAAAAAAAAAAAAAAAAAAAAAAAAAAAAAAAGGTACACGGCACTCCCCCCCCCGGGGAAAAGGAAGGGGACCCTCCCAGTACTCACCCCAAAAGAGCACAAAACATAAAAACGCAATTAATACATGCTGTGCCCACGGGGGCCAGACTGAACCTACCGTTAAAGAAGAAAAGGAAAACTTGAGTTGGGGTGGGTCCCACACATGAAAAACATAGAAGAAGTTGGCAACTTAGGGCCCCTCTAATGTTTGCCTTTGCTGTTTAAAGGGTTTTTATTGAATTTGTGGGGTTAAAGCACTTTTTTGCTCATTTTTTGCTTTTGCTGGTGTTTCTTTTTTCTGGACTGACTTTTTTGACCTGTAGCGGGTTATTGTTATCCAAAGCAATACAATAATATACATATATTATTAACACACTTTGTACACAAAACACACACACACACACACCCCACGTGTGTATATATATATATATTTTATTATATACACAGTGTGTGTGTGTGTGTGTTGTTTGTGTGTACAAAGTGTGTATATATACATATAGTATATATATTGTTTGCTTTTGAGAAAACAATAACCAAATGCTACAGGTCAAAAGTCAGTCCAGAGGAAAAAACACATCACAGCAAAGAAAAGAATGAGCAAAGAAGTGTCTTCAACCCTAAAATTCAAAAAACCCTTTTAAAAACAGAAACAAGCATTAGAGGCACAAAGTTCGCCACACTTTTCTAGCTTCTTCATTGGGGGGCCCCACTCTCCAACTCAAGTTCCTTCTTCTTTTTTAACGGTAGGTTTGCTACCCCGTGGTCCAGCATGAATTTAATTCATTTTCATTTTGGATGCTTTTGGAGTGAGTACTGGTAGGGTCCCCATTCCTTTTCCCCCGGAGATGCCGGTGTTATTTTTTTTTTTTTTTTTTTTTTTTTTTTTTTTTTTTTTTTTTTTTTTTTTTTTTTTAGGTAATCATTCTCTTATTTTACCGGGCTTGGGGACCAGCACTGACGGGGCGGTTTGGGCCCCCCCCGTGGTAGGTAGGCATTCGAGGTGAAGTTCCTTCCCAAAGGGGAACAACGCGCCGGGCCGTGACTAAAACCTTTGAACTCAGTTTGCCGTCTTTGGCAGTGTTGAGTCCGACGCTCTAACTTTCGACCACCGGGGCCTTGTCGATCTGGGCTTCCTTTTTTTTTTTGGCAATTATGAGGGTGGTTTGCCTTTGCCTTCCGCCCGGTGTTTTTTTTTTATCGGTCACCATCTCTATTTACCCGGCACGATTTGGGGCTGGTTTGGCCCCCCATGGGGCAGGAAATCGAGTAAAGGTCCTTCCCCCAAGGGAAAAAACGCCCCGGCCCGGTGACTCGAACCCTCAAAACTCAGATTGCCGTCGTGACAACGGGAGTCCCCTCTAACCCTTTCCCGGCCCCCGGGGCCCTCTCAAGTTCCTAGCCCCTCATCATATAGGGAAAAGGAATTCTTACACTCAATCTAAATTTCGTGCACTTTTTTTTTGATTTTTCTATGTAAAAACTGGTCCAACCCATACTTGGTGCCGTTTTTTTTTAAAAACTTCAACCCTCATAGTTAAAATTTAAAAAAGGGAGACCCCTTGCAATCTTCTACAAAGTCAACATCTAAATTCTACATGAAAATCCCACAATCGTACCAACAACCCCATTTGCATCACTGTTAATCCTTTTCCCTTTACTTATCAGTTATACTCTGCAACCTTTATAAAATATCCATTTCCATCCATTGAAAAAATGTTCGACCCACACATGCTAAATCTCATTGATTACCCCCCAAAGGGTTTTCTTGTAAAAAAGTTTTAGTCCTTTTTGGGGAAATTTTCTGTGTAACTCCAGCAACTGGGCATCTGCACGCATGTCGTTTCTAAGAAAATGGAGAACTAGACCCTGCGGTGTACAGAGGCTCTCAATGCTCGAGCTAAGGATTGTTACCCAAATTTTGAAAATTCAAGAATTTACTTCTCAACTTTCTGGAGTTCCCGCTCCCAAAATTTACCTTTTTAAAACATTTCCCCCAAGACCGTCCACCCCCACCCCCCATTTGGGGTTGTTGAATTGTCCAGATGCCTTTTGGCGAAGAAAGCTGACAAACTTCCCGCGTTTCTTGAGGAATTTTACAAAGGGCTACCATTCACTCTAAGAAATTGATTTTTTCATCAAAAAAAGATGCTGCGAACATCAGGATCATCTAATGCAATCTTCAAACAGCTGATGTTACAGAATCCAAATTAGTGTAGAGAATGTGTATGGAGTTTTTCATCTTTAATTTTCTGGCTACCAATTTTGCGCAGGTACATTCTACTTCCCGCCAAATGTGAGTCTTCGCAGTTTTTTCCCAAGGTAACCAACATGCAAAATCAAGGGAATTTTCTAGGCATATTTCTACTACAACAATTCATTCGAAGTATTCTCTCTTCTCCAAACTCTGTTTTTTTATAATCAGACCATGCAAAAGAGGCAGTCGTTGCTCTTGTCTGAAGCGATATTGCCTATGGCTGCTAAGAAGCTTCAGTATTAGGAAAAACACCACTTTCCCCGTCAAGATGCTCCAACATCCATACTAATGATCCTCCCAAATTGGCACTGGGAACTATTCAGAACAAGTGTTGAAAGGGGGATGGAAACCCTTTTGCTTTTTTTCCCTGAAACAAATAAAGCGAAAAAACTATACACTATATTTTGGTCAAGAACTTTTACAGTTTTAAAAACATCAAATGGTTTGGGATTTAGAGAAGGCAAAAAGTTCCATTTAATACTGACCACAAACCCTCTCTACGTCAACACCCAAAAGTCTACTTACCTCCCCAGGATTAACCTGTCATTTGTCTTTTGGTCCCCGCCCCACCCAAAAGGGTAAGGTAGTCCTCACCTCGTCAAAAGATTTATTAGATAGCTGGAGACAATTTCCCTTTTTCTGATATTCAGCTATCGTAGCACGAGGATTTATAACGGTTGGGGATCAAAAATTTGGGGTACCAACCAAATTTAACATCAGACAGGGGAAACCAGTTTTGAGCTGCAACTTTGGGGCAAAATTGTGACTTTTCCCTTGGGAACGGATGTTTTACACTTTCCCGTTACCTCCTCAGGCAAATGGTCCATCGAAAAACCTTCATCGTCGGCTGAAAATCATCATGGCTCATCAAAAGAAAATGGACTATCCCCCTCTTGTGCTTTTGGGGATCAGGAACTCTCTCAAATCACACCTTGACTCCACTTCTACAGAGCTTGCTTATGGAACATCATTTCCGGCTACCTGGTGAATTAGTCTTCATTTTCCACTAGCTCCATTACCATCCCTACTCAGGATTATGCCGCCAAGTTCAAGGATGTGATGTCCAAGCTTCGACCTGTTCAGCCACGGCAATCGTCTCAAGCAAATCTTATGTAAGCAAGGATCTTCATGAACTGTACCCATGCGTTCGTCTGAGTGGATTTCATACAACTTTTCCACTAGAGCCACCATATGAAGGTCTATATGAAGTTCATAGGATCACAAGGAAGACTGTTATTATCGGCAAGGGGACTTCTGACGAAATTTGCCATCGATCATGTTAACCTGCTTACTTGCTAGATGTATCTAACTCCCTCACATCTCGTCCAACCTTTGTATTTTTCAACCAAAGAAATCTGTATCATTCCTACTTCCTCACCACTTGGGGGGGGATAATGTAGTAAGTATTAGTAAAAGAGACACCATCATAGAAGACACCATCAAGAGGGATTTTCCCTCCCAGCCCTCTCAGGTGGGCGAAACCCTACAGATTTAGAGAGGGCCATCCTGGAGCTGCCACCAAAAATGGGAGGCATGGAATCACCAAACCCCTGGGAGAATACCAGACACGGAGCATCAGAACTCCGTACGACTAACAGGCCATTTGACGCAGCATATAGTAAGCCAGACCGTACAAGGGGAAAAACGGGCAGAACAGAAAAAAAAGATATTGGGAAAAAAGAAGACTAGGGGGGAAAACCCAAAAAGCTGAATTAGAGAATATATTATTTGCAGTTATCAGAGGACCAGCAGAAAAAGAATGCAGATGGCACAGGAAGTAGGGGCATCCAACTGGCTCACGGGACTACCTATTAAAGCCAAGGTTTTTTGGGCCCAATAAGCAAAAAAATTTTGATGCCTTGGCTTTAAGATATGGATGGACTTCCACAATCCTGTTTTGGTGTGGCTCCCCCTTCAACACAAATCACGCCATGATTTGTAAGACGGGAGGATTTGTCGTCTTACGGCATGATGAAGTCAGGACCTCACTGGCCCAAATGCTCCCGGGAAGTCTGCCATGACGTGAGGGTGGAACCAGAACTACTGCCGACTGGAGGATGAAGCTTCACCCGCAGAGGATGCTCGCCTAGACATCAGCGCCCGGGATTTTGGGCCCGAGGCCAGAGAGCATTCTTCGATGTAAGGATCTTTAATCCTATGGCGCAGAGCAAAAGGACCAGGATCTACATGCTGCCCAGGAAAGTATGGAAAACGACAAGTCCGAGAAATGTGGAGAACGGTAGAAGTGGAACAAGGAACTTTTACACCCCTTGTATCACGACCACAGGAGGAAGCATCAAGGGGAAAGGCCTTCTACGCTATCCTGGCGCAGCAATTGCCAGACAAGAAACAACAATCAAGAAACTGTGTCACAGCGTGGATGAGATTTCCGCCTGTCGTTCTCTCTCCTGGATCTTCTCTCCT
>NW_023653260.1:0-4978 GCF_015228065.2 Penaeus monodon
TTTGTCGCTCTGGTTTTAAAAGTTTTCTATGATTTTCTTCCTTTTTCCCTTTTGGATTTTTAATATATATATATTAATTATTTAATATATATATAATAATATAATATATATATTAATATATATATATATATATATAATATACATACTTGTGGTGTGTGTGTGTGTGTGTTTGGTTGTGTGTGTGTGTGTGTGTGGTTTGTGTGTGTGTCTGTATTGGGGTGTGTATGTGTGCGGGGAAATCGAATACGATCGGAAAACTGAGCAGAAAATTGATAGGACAAATTCGTCGAAACGGAAAGATGTTCAGAGTACGGGCACTCTTCCGGGTTTTATTCCTCTCGAAAAGAAAGCGAGTGTTCATTACGACTTTTTTTCGGAAAACTTTGGGGGATAATTAGTTTGGTTTTAATTCTGTTTCATTTATTCTTTACGGGTTTTATCATAATACACGTCAAGTTGTGTTTTTTTTTTTTTTTTTTTTATTTGATAAGTAAGGAAAATATAACATATATACTATACTGTAACCTGCTTGCGTATCACCAAATTTTCTTTAAAAAATCATTTTCCCGACATTTTTTTTTTTCTTTAAATAAAACGAAAGCTGAGGTTTAGTGTGTTTTTTTTATAAATGTGGGAGGTGCTCCCTTCTTTTTCTTTCTATGTCTGCTCTTACTTTTTTTTGCTTTCTCTCTCTCTCTCTCTCTCTCTTCTTTTCTCTCTCTCCTCTCCTCACCTCTCTCTCTCTCTATCTGTCTCTCTCTCTCCTCTCTCTCTCTCTCTCTCTCTCTTATATATATATATAATATATTTATATAAAAAATTTATATTATGTAATATATATATATTATATATATCTGTCTTTCTCTCTCTTCTCCTTCTCTCTCTCCCCCCCAAATCTCTCTCTCCCTCTCTCTCTCCTCCCTCTTCCTTCTCTCTCTCTCCCTTCTCCTCTCCCCTTCTCTCTTCTCTCTCTCTCTCCCCCCTTTTCTCTCCCTCGCTCTCTCTCCCTCCCCTTCTATCTCTCTCTCTCTCTTCTTCTCCCCTCTTCATCATTCACATACTACCTCCTTTATTTATGTATTTTTTTTTTGCCAGCCCCCCCCCCCCCCTCTTTTCCCGTTCTCTTTCATATTTTTACTATCTACCTCTTTTATTTTGTTTTCTGTCTCCCCCCCCCTCCCCTTTCTCTCTCTCTCCCTCTCTCGTCTTCTCTCTCTCTCCTCCTCTCTCTCCTCCTCTCTCTCTCTCTCTCTCTCCTTCGGTTTCCTCTTCATGTATTCCCATATCTAGCTCTTTCTGTTTTGTTTTTTTTCTGTCTGTCTCCCCCCACTCCTCTCTTTTCTCTCTCTCTCTCTCTCTCTCTCTCTCTCTCCTCCTCCTTTCCTTCTCTCTCCCCTCTCTCTCTCTCTCTCTCCCCTTCCTCCTCTCACTCTCTCTCCTCTCTCTCTCTCCTCTTCTCCTCTCCCCTCTCTCTCCCCTCCTCTCTTTTTGTGCTCCGAAAATTTGTTTATCCTGGGGCTGGTGGCTCGGCTAGCACTAACCCCCTTTAATATCTAAACCCCTAAAGGGGAACCCCACTGAAATTGAAGAGCGTCCTGATTTATCTTATCTTCCTGTTATATAGTACGATTTCGAGGGGGGGGGGGGAGGTTTCCCGTTAAACTTTTTCAAGTCCTTTTTTTTTTTCCTTAACTTTCTTATATGGGCAAGGCACTTAACTCTCCCGTTGGATACACATTAAAAGAGTAAATATCTTTTTAAAAGATGAATTTACTATCTATCGCCAAACTACTTTCCGAAATATGGATTAAGAACACAAAATTTTATCTATCCTAAAAAATTTATTAATCTGCAACAACCTAAAGGGGAAATCGATTTTTCTGAAATTCCTCCCTCCCTGTAAATCAATATTTGGGCCTTTATTTAAAAATTTCAACTAATTTTGACCGTTTTCTCTTTTTGTTTTTTTTACTTAATGTCATCTAATTGTTTCTAATTTGTGCCATACTGTTTTTCCCGTTTCGTAATAAAATTTTATTTTTCTTATTAAGTATTCAAGAAAAAAATTTTTGCTCCTCTTTCTAATGCCTCAACAGCAAGTTTTCCCCTCAGGTATTTCCCTCACTTAATTGCTTTGTGTCCTGCCTGCTCTTAATAGCAAAAAGGGCAAACGTACATTGTGTGTGTGTAAATATATATATTTTATAAATATAATATATATTTTATTATTATATATATATATATATTTTATTATTATAATTTTATATATACATACATACTATATATTTATATAAAATATATATATTAAAATATAATATTTATATATATATTTTGTATATATATATATATATATATTATATTATAATATTATAAATTATATAAATATATATACACTATGTATGTGTGTGGTGTGTGTGTGTGTGTGTGTGTGTGTGTGTGGTTTTGTGAGTGTGTGTGTGTGTGTTATTATACATGTATTATATATATATTATATATAATATATATAAAATAATATATATATATATATATATATATTTTATTTTTATAATATTATTTTAAAATATTAAATTTTAAATTATTATATATGTATGTATATATATATATATATATTATAATATATAATATATTATATAATATATATATATAATTTTTTGTGTTTTTGTGTGTGTGTTGTGTGTGTGGTTTTGTGTGTGTGGTGTGGTGTGTGTGGCTGTGCGTGTGTGTGTGTGTGTTGTGTGGTGTGTGTGTGTGTGTGTGTTATATGATTAAGTATATATTTATCTACTATCTATCTTTTATTATTTTTTGTATGCACACACACACACCACACACAACAAAACAACCCCACACACCACACACGCACCGACACACGCACACACACACCACCCCACCCACACACGCCACCACAACACACACACACACACAGCAAACATATATAAAAATATATTGATATATATTATATATATATATATATATTATATATTATTTATATATTATATATATTTTTATATATACACTCTCACACACACACAAATCAAACACACACACACACACCGCACACCACACACACACCATATATTATATATTTTATATATATATAATATTTATAATATATATATATATTAATAATATATATTATAATAATATATACATAATATATGTAATTTTTATAATTATATTTTTATTGCATTAAAAATTCGGAACACCCAGTAAAAAAAAAATTCAACAAAGTATTTTAAATTACACACAGGCTTTCTGACTCCTGTCTTAACCGAATTATTCCTACCACATTTAAAAGAGTATTTTTCTTCACTGATTTTGTTTTCTGAAAAGATTATAGAAAAACAAAAAAATGTCAAAATTAAACCCCGAATTTTTCTAACCTTTACCTAAGACTTTTCGGTTCCTACTGCATTCTGTGGACTTTCGGGCACAATATCACAAAAAAAAAAGGGGATGGCCATTTCTGTTCTGCAAAAACCCTTTTTAAAAAAATCCTTCTTCAGGTTCCTAAAATAATAAAATTTTAGGGTCGGCATTGTCGACCGTGACACAACATTAATTTGTGTGAATGATATCAGTTGCCACATGATTTCGGAAATCTTGGATGAATTTTTCCTTTTTTATATATTCTTTTTATATTTTGACAAAACCCTTTAAGCTTCAGAAAAGATTTACTTGTGTGAGCTCTGTACTAAAGCGTTATTCCCCTCTGGGGGTTCAGGTGAAGAAAATAATATATTTTGATATATGTATATTATATATAATATATATATATAATAAAATATATATATAATTATTATTAAAAAATATAAAATATATATATATAATATATATATATATATAATATATAATAATATATATATATATTATATATATATAATATAATATATATATTATATATATGTTTGTGTGGGTGTTTTTGGGGTTTTTAAAAAATAGATATTATATATATATTTTAATTTTTATATTTTATATATATATATATTATATATATAATTTTTATATATTATATATTATATATATATTATTATATATTATATATATATTTTTTTTATAATTTAAGATAAGCTATTTTTAAAAGTTCCCCAATAAATATTTTTAATTAAAAATTTTTAAATTTTTAAAAAAAAATATATAAATAAATATTTTCTAAATTTAATATTTAATATATTTTACAAAATTAAATTTTTTATTTAATTTAAAATAAAAATTTATTAAAATTTTAAATTAAAATTATTTTTAAAGGTTCGAACGTGGGTGTAATTTTTTTTTAATTTTATAAATAAATATAAAAAAATTTAAATTAAAAATTATTATTTATATAATTTTTTTTTTATAATATTTAAAAAAATTATTTTAAAAATAAATATATTTAAAAGTTAAAAATTTATACTTAAAATTTTATTTTAAATACTTTAATATTTTTTTTATTTTAAAATTTTAAAACATTAATATAAATAAATAAATATAATATATTTTTATTATAATATATATATATATATATATATTATTAATATATATATTTATAATAATATTTATTATATATATTATAATATATTTGGGTTTGGGGGCCTTTTTTTTTTTTTTTTTATATATATAAATTTTAAAATATATAATATTATATTATATATATTATAATATATTTTTATATATATAATATATATAATATATATTTTTTGTTTGTTTTTGTTTTTTTTTATTTTTTTCTTTTTTTTTTTTTTTTTTTTTTTTGTTTTGTTTTAAATTTTAAATATATTTAAAATTTTAAAAATATAATTTTCAAATATATTTAATTAATAATATTAAAAAAAAAAAAAAAAAAAAAAAAAAAAAAACCACACACACACACACCCACACAAAACAAATATATTAATATATATATTTTATAAAATATATATATATATATATAATATCTATATTAAAAACATAAATATTTTATTAAATTTCATATATATATAATATATATATATATATA
>NW_023653261.1:0-4978 GCF_015228065.2 Penaeus monodon
ATAGACTGGCCAAAAATTCGGGCGCTTCTTGCATGTCAATCATACTCTCTCCCAAAGGTCATGATTACAAACAGGATACTGTCTTTCATTGCAGGGATTGGAGGGCAGTAGCCCCCAGGGCTACTGACAATATAGTGACTGATTCTGTGTATGTTTCTCATATTTTAACCCACAATTTCCCTGCATCTTTCATTCCCTCCCCTTTATGGGAGCCATGATGTAGGGTTTATGAGGGTTCCACCACAAATGTCCTATATCTTTGGGTAAAAAGGGTGAAAGAAATCCACTGATCCCAATATCGTCAAGATGATAATGTGAGGGTATTCTGAATATTTATCCAACATTCTTTAAAGCATTTGATCAAGCTGCAATCTGGTTAATTTTTCAATTATGACAATTGGGTCTTCCCAGACAATAGTTATATCATCAAAATTTTAAATTCTAGTGTGATGTGAACGAATCTGATACCCTTTTCAATTACAATCACAACCAAACTATACAGATGTGATAAGTCCTGATTCCTGGAAGGGCAAAATATATCTGGGAAATCATGGGGTAAAAGGTTGAAATATGAAGAAAATGCTTGATATTGACTGATGAACCCTCTACAGATGTCCCGCACTATATCTTGGAATGTCATGTGTTAGAACCATTCAGCCCACCTAAATGCGGTATAAGAATATGTAAATATTAAATTTCATCTGATACACTGGAACTATGCTCGTACTATCCCTAAATTTACTATGTAAAACTGCTGTAAAAATAACTGTGCTATGAAAACACAGTGGCAAAAGCATATCAAAGTAACATTCCTTTTGTGATGTATGATTTATATCTTTATTTTATTATGTACAATTACAGTAGTCACAGAATACTGTGCTATGTAAAATATATGTAAAACTGTAATCACGATTGCCCAGCCTGGGGCAGATAGCCAGGGTGGTAAATAAACTTATTTACTTACTGACTGACATGCCAACTTCCAAAAAAAAAAAAAAAAAAAACTCTATGGCAATCAACCCACTGTTCAGTAATCGCTGAAACAAATAGGCTTACAATCCTATTCCTCCTTACCTTGAGCACCACTTTAAATCACGTATTTATGACGGGTTATAACGATTACACAGTAATGAGTGTTGATAAATCTTCCATGAACATGATGAAAGTGGTCACTGATTACTACAACACCTGGGTCTGTCCAAAGAAAACCTTCAAGAACAACTCACAATGCTCCAAAGAACGTAAGGGGGTTTGGTGACCCTACATGAAAAAAAGCGAGTTTCAGGAGCTTTTTGATATTACAAGCAGGAAAATACCCATGAAAAACCTTAATCTTAATCTACGGGAATTAAAAACTTATTTTCAGAAATTACATTTTGTAACGTTCCTACAAACATTAATAAAAACACCTCAATGTCTGAGGTCTGCAAAAAAAAAAAAAAAAAAAAAAAAATTAAATTGACTCTCAGGCAAACCAACTAACATCCTGCAGTTCCATAGTCCTCTTGCCCACGAAAGATATGTTCCTTAGTTAATTGGGCTGGAGCATCCAGCTCATTTTCCCCCCCAAATATTAAGAATCCCCTTTAGTCAGTCTAAAATTGCAAGTCAATTTGCCATTGAGATTGAATGTTCTGATACCAACCCTTCAGACCTTGCTGAGATCACTGAGGGAAATGAACAGCACTGATCAAAGGATAAGCGTCCGCCCCAGGTGACGATGGAATTACCTATAGTGTCCTCCACCTTTTAGCTCAGGTACCTCTTCTGCACCTATACGGGTTAAGTTTTCACAAGGTATTCTCCCTGGCCCCTGGACGGGCAGTCTAATCATCCCTATACTGAAATCAAACCTGATAAATCCCGACCAATTTCACTAACCTCATGTGTATGCAGTTCTAGAAAGGACTCAGGTACAGGTTACTGGTAATTATCTCACAGACTGTACGGATTTCTATAGGAATGTAGCACACAAACTATTTTGGAGAGTATATTTCAAACTCTAATCCAAAGGGAACACATTGTTTTTTCTTGACCTTAAGTGTCGCTTTTAACATGCAAACAAGGAAATTATCCTAGAACAATTAGTAACTTTGCATCTGGGGATAGATATTGAGCTGGATTAAATGTTTTCTTTCAAACAGATCTGCAAGTGCCCAAATTCAACAATCTTTTTGAACTTGGAAGGCACAGGGAGTTCCTATGCCCTATGCTATTTAAAGTCCTCATGACAGCTGGTGAAGATATCCCACTTGGGGATGGTGAATCCATTTTTCTATGCTGATGACATATGTGTCAGAGCATCATCATAAGAGAGGATGCAAATAATTTTTGACAAACTCACAACAAAGGTTCATGTGTGTTTGATTAGTCATCTCGCTGAGAAACAATGGCTCTCAACCCATGAATCATACCCCCACCCACTTTTTGCATAAAAGAGACCTGGAGAGATTGAAACCGTTGAAAGTCTTTTCGGAAGAGAACATGGCATTAATGTTAAGCTCACTAGACTATTTTATTTGGCTTTTATAAAGTTAGTTGTAGACTACCATGCACTGCACTTGTTGCAGTGTAAGGAATCAGAAATAAAAAAACTTGGAGGTAGTGCAAAATGAAGCTATGAGGATTATCCTTGGGGCCCAAGACACAAAGATAGTGAACATGAGATCAGAATTAAAATTACCCCCCATTTCTGATAGAATAATATTTATTAACCCCATATTTGGGGTCAAAGCTCGGAGGGAACCCTTGTATCACATAAGTAGGCGTAACAATCACATACATGCACCCCTCTGATACACAAAAACTCCATGAACATTACAAAATCAATGTTCCAATTAGTAAAATTCCAAAAGGTCATCCATTCCACCCAAAGGGAAAAATTCAACACTGATTGTGCACCTTGCATGTCTTCCACCACAACAACAAAAACAAATAAAACAGTTACTTAACTGCGTAACATAACTTGCAACAGAGCTCAATTTCAACATGTAATTTTTTTTGGATATCTCCCCATGTTGGATACACAAGCACGACCATGAAGACAAACTGTTGTAGGAAGCCTGCACCAAAGATACTGTGAACATAGATCTTGGGATGCCTTTGCTAGGGTTGCACATATATTTAAAAGTTCTCATATGAAAGAACTAGATCTGATGAATGCTCAAAGGCCTGAAAGCTGTACTATAGGGGACTACAATCAGTATAGGATAGCAAGCCTTCCAATGGGTGGCAACAAAGTCAAACCAGACAGTGTGATGTGATTATTGCCAGAATACGTTTAGATTACAGAATGTACTGGCAACTGCATGATGCAAGAAGCAGATGAATCTAGATGTAGACTGTGTAACGAAGAAAAACCTTGAGCACTATATCTCGGAATGTCATGTGATACAGCCTTTCAGACCACCTAACATGAGGTATAAACAATGTGAATATCTTACTTCATCTGATACAATGGAAGATATACTCATACTATATCCTAAATTTAATTTGTAATAACTACCATAAACAAATAAGTGTTATGTAAAAACAGTGGCACTATGTCAGATATATGTAAAACTGTAATCATGATTGCCCATGCCTGAGAAGATAGCCAGGGTGGTAAATAAACTTACAATTCAATGGATTGACAATATTTTAGTCAAAAAACCAAACCAATTTTAAACCCCATGGGCTTTATTCACTACAATCTATAAACCCTTAAACCGGGGGGGTACTGTCCCGGGACACCTAGGGGATGTACAAAATCTTTTTCTCAATATTCCCTAGCCAGGGGGTTTGCCCCGGCCCCCTTGGGTTTAAAAAAATATGTTTTATATTTTCCCTACCCAGGGGGCTATCAGAAAAAAAACCCCACATCCCTTTATATAAAAAACCCCAATCTTTTCTTCATTTCCATCTATGGTCTAAATTGCTTTTTTTCTATTTTTTTTTATTTAAATAATTATTATCATTATTATTATTATTGTTATTATTATTATTATTATTATTATTTTTCATATATATTATAAATAATAATAATATATATAATATATATATATATATATTTATATATATATATTTTTTTTTTTTTGTGTTTTTTTTTTTTTTTTTTTTTTTTTTTTTTTTTTGGGGGGGGGGACATTTGAGGCACCAAATGGCTAAAATAATGTCTTATATATAAAAAATTTTTTCTTCTGCTAGCCACTATAGACTTTAAAAAAGACCCCGAATCGCAAACACAAACATTTTTTTACTGATTTTTATGGATTGGCGTTTACAGCGTGTCAAAACTTTTTTCTTTCTTTCTTCTTTTTTAGGGTTTTAGATATATAGCACCTTATTTTCCGGATTTTTTTTTTTGGTTCTTCTCTGTTTTCAGGTTTATTATTCTTGTTCTTTGTAGGAAATTTTTTTTGGTCTCAAGATTAATATTCTTTAGTTGGTTGATCACACTGTAATTAAAAATTTTGGTCAGGGTTTTGTATTTTTATTTGCTTTGATTGTTTAGTTTTGTCGTAGGGGTTAAATCTTGGACTTGTAAGATTAAAAGTTCTGGGGGCCTTCTTGGTTTTTTGCCCCTCGGCACTTGGTCAGTCTCCATTTTTTTTAAATTTTTATAGGTTTTTTTTAGCTTGTGTGTTTTGTCATTTTTTTTGCAAAGGTACTTATTTTTCTGTTTTTTTATCTTGTCCATGGTTGTGGGTTTTTGTCTTTTTAAAGTAAAATTCTTTTTTTTACTTTTCGGTTAAATTTTGGTTTCCAATTTTCTTTTTTTTTTCATTTTTATTTTTTTTATTGTATTAGTTGAATTTGGGTCATGACTATGGCTCTTTTTTTCATGTGCTTTTTTGCTGCTCTATCTGCTATTTTTATTTTCCCTTTTTGTTTTTTTTGTGAGGGATCCATTGTATTTTAAAATGTTTTTTTTTTGTGTTTAATAATGTAGTTTGGGGTTTTTATTTCGTAATTTTTGGGTTTTTGGTTTTTTTTTTTT
>NW_023653264.1:0-4977 GCF_015228065.2 Penaeus monodon
AAAAACTAAAAGTCTCCTCATGATCTGATTTGCAGCTGACAAACCCATAAAACAATAAAAAGAGTACATAACACAAAAACAATCGAAAGCAGTAACTGAGATTGAAATATGGCGTGCGCGTAACGTAAGAGTGCAAGCCTTATACACTAAAAACAAAAGAACAAACGAGTGAAAAAAACTAAAACAAATTAAGCGCTAAAATAGCCACGACAAAGACAAGTTTACATTGACATGCATAGCATGAACCCTTCAGAGTATCATTCCCCGTGTATACATCTCTGAATGTACAGTGTTCGTACATGCATGTATGTGTGTGCGCGTGTGTGTGTGTGTAGGGACAGACGGCAGTGGTGGGTCCTGTAGGATAAGGGCAATGAAGGGCAGTAACGGCAAGGATTGGAAGGATTTAGGAAATTCGAAAGAGTAGTACAAGGAAAAGCCTCAGGTATGTGAGAATTAGGGGTGAGGATGCGTGAGAGACGGGGTGAGGGTGCGTGAGAGACGGGGTGAGGGTGCGTGAGAGACGGGGTGATGGATGGTGCGTGAGAGACGGGTGATGGATGGTGCGTGAGAGACGGGGTGAGGGTGCGTGAGAGACGGGGTGAGGGTGCGTGAGAGACGGGGTGAGGGTGTGCGAGAGACGGGGTGAGGGTGCGTGAGAGACGGGGTGAGGGTGCGTGAGAGACGGGGTGAGGGTGCGTGAGAGACGGGGTGAGGATGCGTGAGAGACGGGGTGAGGATGCGGGTTGCGGGAGCTGGAGACAGGTTGCAGGTTGTGGCAGGAGAAGAGGTTTCCAACCTCACAATATTTATATATAAAGGCAGTGGTGGACGTCCTCGTGGCGGGGGGCGGCGACCCCAACGCCAGAACCAGCAGCGGTAAAGCGACGGGATCGACTTTTCTTTTATTACTGTCATTATCATCTATATTGTTATTATCTTTTTAATCTGTATTATTTTGTATCGTTTTCATTTAAGTTTAGGATAATTATAACAACAAAGTGACTATATTAACTATAACAATATTATCATTGTTATTATTAATGGTTATATTACAGTAGCCACCATTCCTTGAATTCCACAACTAATTAAATTTGCTTTATTATCATTATTATTACATTTTTGTTAATATTATTATCACGATCATCTTTTATTATTATTATTATTATTGTTGCTGTTGGTCTTGTTATTATTATTATTATTATCATTATACTATAATAATTATTACATTATATAATACTATAATTCTTATGATCCTTAGAGAAACAACCAATTGTTTTTAAAATGAGCATTTCATTTTTTTCTTTCTTTTGGCGATTTGTGGAACATCTCGAGAGGAAACATTGTTTCGGGAAAATGGACTAATTGGCACCTTCCGCCAAACTCCCGTGTTATTTGTGAGTATTTTGCATAGTGATGGCACCTTGTCACTGCTCTGTTCACATTGGGTGGTGTTGATGCTAATTAGTGGTGTGAGCTCCAGTATTCTGTGCTTGTGAACATCATTTTTCTCTTAGTAAAAGCGCGGGTTTTTCTCGGAAGTTGCCATTTAGTGAATTTCCCAGATGCGATGTTTATTAAATTTGTTAACGAGATATTTAGGACACAATTGCCTAATGATTTGTGTGTGTGTGTGTGCGCGCGTGGTGTGTGCGTGTGTGTGTGTGTGTGCTTGTGTGTGTATGTGTCTGTGTGTGTGTGCGTCTGTGTGTGTGTGTGCGTGCGTGCGTGTGTGTGTGCACGCGTGCGTGCGTGTGTGTGTGTGCACGCGCGCGCGTGTGTGTGTGTGTGTGTGTTTGTGTGTGTATGCGTGTGTGTGTGCGCGTGTGTGTGTGTGAAGAAGAGAGGAGAGGAGGAGAAGTAGAGGGAGAGAGGAGAGGAATAGAAAGAAAGGGAAAGAGGAGAGGAGGAGGAGGAAGAGAGGAAGAGAGAGGGAGAGAGAGAGAGAGAGAGAGAGGAGAGAGAGAGAGAGAGAAGAGGAGGAAGAGAGGGAGAGAGAAGAGGAGGAAAAGAGGGAGAGAGAAGAGGAGGAAGAGAGGGAGAGAGAAGAGGAGGAAGAGAGGGAGAGAGAAGAGGAGGTGTAAGGTGTCCGTGGGCGGAGCCCTTTTATCACACCGTCAAAGTGGCGATGCCCCGTGAAGCGAACTAACATAACCTAACCTAACCTATGGTAACCTTACCTAACGTAACCT
Organism: Penaeus monodon; assembly: GCF_015228065.2. NCBI lineage: Eukaryota > Metazoa > Arthropoda > Malacostraca > Decapoda > Penaeidae > Penaeus > Penaeus monodon. The sequence goes on from NW_023653264.1 coordinate 2,193, forward strand.
AATGTATATATACACAAATATATGTATATATATACATACCTACATATATGTATATATACATACCTACATATATGTATATACAGGCAAAAATATGTGATTTCATATGTTTATAGATGTATGTATATATTTTGTGTGTGTGTGTATGTGAGTGTGTGTAAGGGTGTATGTGTGTGTAAGTGTGTGTGTATGTATGTGTGTAAGTGTGCGTGTATCTATGATTGTATATATATTCATACATACATATTCATAAATAATTATATATATATATATATATATATATATATATATATATATATATATATATATACTTATGCAACTATAAGATTTTGTATATATGTATATGTATGCAGGTATGTGTGTGCCTCTGTGCGTTCGTGAGTATGTGTTTGTCGGTTATCTGTATAATCAAACGTATGTTAACATAACCTAACCAAACTCCACTTAACCTAACCAAACGCTACTTAACCTAAACTTGCTTTTCCCTACCCTAACGTAACGTGAATGGGGGAACAGGTAGATAGAAGTAAAAGGAGGAGTAGGAGTAGGAAGGAAAGTAGAACGGGGAGATATAAGTGGAAGAAAGAGGAAGAGGAGGAAGGGAAGACGTGAACATAGAAGTGAAAGGAGTAGGAGGAGGAGAAGGAGAAGAGTGAACGGGGAGGAGGAGGAGAAACATGGAACAGGAGATAAAAGTGGAATGAGGTGGAGGAGGAGGAGAAGGAGAAGGGTGGAACGGGGAGATAGAAGTGGAAAGAGGAGGAGAAGGAGGAGAAAGGGGGAACTGGGAAGTGGAAGTGGAAGAAAGAGTATAAAAAGGAGGAGAATGGGTAACGTGGAGATAGAAGTGAAAGAAGGAGGACGGGGAGAAAGAAGTGGAAAAATGAGGAGGAGAAGGTATAACGGAGAGACAGAAGTGGAAGGATGTGGAGGAGGAGAAGTAGGAGGAATGGGGAACGGAGAGATATAATTGGAAAGAGGATGAGGAGGGGGTGGTAAGGGAAAATGAGGAGATAGAAGTGGAAGGATTTGAAGGAGGAGGAGGAAGGGGGAACGGAGAGATAGAATTGGAAGGAGGAGGAAGAGGAGGAGGAGGGAGGGGGGGCGGAGAGACAGAACTGGATGGATGAGGAGGAAGCAGGGGGGAATGGAGAGATAGAATTGTAAGGAAGAGGGGGAGCACCTTGCCCTCTTCCTCCTACTCCTCCTTTCACTTCTATCTCTCCGTTCCCCCTTTCCCCTCGTCTTCCTCCTCCTCCTACTCCTCCTCCTCCTTCCATTTCTATCTCTCCGTTCCCCGCTTCACCTACCCCTCTTCTGCTCCTCCTCCTCCTATTCCCGCTTCTTTCTCTCCGTTCCCCCTTTCCCCTCCTTCGTCTCCTTCTCCATATATAAAAATATGAAATTATAGGCTTATGTCTGTATATAAATATATATACATGTATGTGTATATATGTGTGTACATATATATTATATATATATACATATATATACATTAGGTTACGTTAGGCTAGGGAAAAGCAAGGTTACCTTGCATTAGGTTAGGTTAGGCTAAGTAGCAGTAGGTTAGGTTACGTGGAGTTCCGTTAGGTTACGTTAAGATAAGTTTGGTTAAACAGTTAGCCGCCAAGCACATTCTCAAGAACGCACAGAGTTACACACACAACTACATACAAATAAAAAAAAAAAAATTATATTTATAAAAATATGTATAGATATATATGCAAACATAAATACACATATTTACACACACAAACATCCATACACACACACACACATAAAAGAATTTTAATTCATAAAATAATTATATATATATATATATATATATATATATATATATATATATAATTATCTATCTAATTATATATACATACATAATATATATATATAATTATCTATCTAATTATATATACATACATACATATATATATATATATATATATATATATATATATATATATATATATATATATATATATATATTATAGTTCATAAGATAAGAGATAGATGTATATATACATTGACTGAGCGGTCAGATTGTACTGAACCGCCTATATATATTTCCCACGGTCCCTTACATATGAACCTCCGGGCTAGTACATTGATAACGTGTCGGCCTCTCATCCGAGCGGTCGGCGGTTCGCGCCCCGCCCAGGCCCGAGAAGTTGCAATTGTCGCCTGGAGGTTACTACTGTGGCTGGGTACCAAAGCGGGTAAGGACTCGGTTCAGCCGAGTCAGCAGCTGGACCCCATCTTCGGGCGCGTGCTCGGACGTGGGCAGACCTTTACCTCCCGCAGGGGTGGGTGTGTCTGGGGGGCCTTAGAAGGCCTGCCTTACGGTGTGCATAGAGTTTGCCATTCTTTTGTTAGGGACTGGTCTGGCAGACCATCTGATGACTGCCACTATTTTTCTTTCGAATAGGGCGATAGGCAGGTAGAGCCCCTTGTCAGGCCTTCAGCCAGGTTCTGTCTAATAGCAGCTGCTAGACAGAACATCAAGTTCCCGTGAAGTACCTGGATAAAAGTTAGTCTTTCTCCCTCACTGTGATGAAATAGTCTGTGGTTGACTATTTCAGAGGGATGAAGGAACTTACTGGAGCAGGTACAGGTCCCCTCTACTCTCACTGAGGTGAAACTTTGGGTTTCGAGGAGAGGGATTCCGTTAATCACCTGCCAAAAGACTGCAGGAAAAAAAAGTCAGCTCTCTCCCTCACTGTGAGGAAACGTCTGTGGTGGTGTTCAGAGACGAAGGAGCTTACGAACATACAGGACCCCCTCACTGGGAACA
>NW_023653265.1:0-4977 GCF_015228065.2 Penaeus monodon
AATGATAATAGTAATGTAATAATTATAAAAAAAAAAACAATAAATAATAATGATAATAAAGATAATAATATTATAATAAAAATTTAAAAAAGATAATAAAAATTTTTAAAAGTAGGTAGAGTAACATCTATAATAATCGTTATAATCATGATTTTAAAATGATGAAGATAATAGTAATATAGTAATATTAATAATAATAACAATGTTAATAATGATGATAATAAAAATTTAGTAATAATATAATAATAATAATAATAATAATAAAATAATAATAATAATAGTAAAGATAATACTAATAATAAAAGAATAATAATTATAACGATAAATGATAGTAGTAATAATAACATATAATATCAAAATAATGATGATAATAAAATAGAAATAATAATAGTAATGATAATAAAAAATTTAATGATAATAAAGGACGATAATGATAAAAATGTTAACAACAACAAAACAACAACAACAACAACAATCATCATCATAATTATCATCATCATCATCATATCACATCATCTCTCATCACATCATCACCCATCATCACATCATCATCATCATCATCATCATCATCCTCATCATCATCATCATCATCTCATATCATCATCATAATCATCACATCATCCATCATCATCATAATAATAATAAAATAATAATAATAATAATTAATAATAATAATAATAATAATAATAAAAAGACAGACGACAAAGAAAACTGCCGGTGAAGTGCAACATAAAATAATGATATATTGCAATCGCAACATTTACACTTTTTAGTTCTTGTTTTAAATGACCCTTTTAGGTTTTCCTCGTGAAATCGTGATGCGTAATGCCTTTAAAGAGTTATCAGATAACCATAAACCCCACCCCAAGACTGCTAGGATCCATCGATGCAGAATTCGCATACATTGCTCAGGATTTTCACTAACAGTGTAGGGCATTCCCGCTGAAGTAGTAAGCGAACCCTGTCTTTTTGGGGGCCCTTTATCGGAATATATTCGTGCAGACACATTACCCCGCAGCCACTTTCTTGAAGAAGAGTGGTACTGACAATCAAAGTTGGCTTGACTATTTGAGGGTTTTTAAATTTTCTTTGGAAATTTTGTAAGTTAAGAGGTTTTCTGGCTGCTCGAACACCAATATGATATTATATACTAATTAGTGCTCCTTCTAAACAGAATATAAGTTGATTTTTAGTTTAGTTTAGTCCTTTATTTACCATATGACTAACTGCACAGACTGATGCATGATCGTAACATTATATAATGGTATTATATTTGAATTTTATGCTATAACATTATTATGACAATTTACTATATCACTTAAAAAAAAGGGAATATTACACAGAAATTTATCTACTCATCTGCCACGGCCGGCTTACAGCTTGGGCGTGGAAAAGGGCAATACTACATTTGATATGCGGTCATGTGATACTACATTCCAAATTCAGGATACAATAAAAGGGATATCTTCTAAGACACCAGATAGGGAAATGGTTACATACAGTAAAAAACCTAGTTTCTTCGACATTACAAGTTTGGGGTTTGACCTCCCAATACAATCTATATCCAAGCTGATTCTTGCGGTCACAATATCACACTGTTTTGTTCTTGTTTTTTATAAACCATAGATAAATGAATCTTGCGTAAACCGGGTTTCATAGTGTTTTAGGGCTACAGGTTTCAGGCGTTGAGAATTAATCAACCAGCCAAGGCCTCTTAAAGGAAACTTTAATGATGTATAAAATCCTAGAAAGAGGTACCCTAAGATTTTACCCAAACTTTGCTTATCACATGCTGACTTTGCTAGTTGATCAGCATGATCGCCTAGCAAATCAGCATGTGACAAGCATGCCTAAGGATTCCCAACATGCGATGGAATCCACACAAACGTACATCATAGCCTCGCTCTTATACACGATACACCTTTATCAGATGTCATTTGCAATATTTCCTTTGTAAAAAGTATTCAGAGCTTGGAGAGCAGTCTGTGAATCGAAGAAAATTACCCCTGAGTCTTGATTCAATAGAATTCAGTGACCATGAGTATTCCTGCCAACTCAGTTTGCGTAGTGCTAGCCCAATCATGAATCCCTTTTATAATCCTGGCGTGTAAAATATTGTTTTTATATACAACAAAAGCGCATCCTGCTCTGCTCCCAGACTGCAAGGATCCGTCAGTGTAGCATTCATATGCACTGGGGCAGACTTTCAAGATGCTGCATACTGCTAAAGTATCGCCCATTTTTTGTCCCTCTATCGTCCTGTCTCTGAAATATATGACCTGGCCCATTGCGATTTTTTTCCCTTTTGATGCCCACAAGTATATCTTCCATTTTGCTGTTCCCTGATCCATGTCGCCCTCATCCGCCCTCATCTCTTCGGCTAATCCCAGCATCAACCTCTCCATCCCTCTCTCCAGTAATTTGGTTGTAGTCCATGATTTGGTCCATAGGTTACTGGGGGATGCATTGGTTAGAGACTTTTTTTTTAAACATAATGGCCGAAGGCGCTCCCAGCCTAGCCTGGTACGGGTTGCTCTAGGGATGTAACTTGTCCCCTACCCCTAGCACTTCGCTTTGTACATGTATCTGTTCGATTTAAACTGTACTGTTGAACATGTTCTTAGACTTTTTCGTGTTCATTCCTACTTTTTTCTATTCAGGTCGTTTATTAATTGCGCATTTTATCTGTAGATTCATAGAAAAGAACAAAATCACTGCAATCTTAGATTGTTTAGGTATTCGTCTCCTATTTTCATATTTTCCGTTCCATTCTAGCTTCTTTAGTCGGTAGTTTTTTAGATCCGTTCTATCCCTATCAAAATAATTGTTGCATTTTCCAGGTTTTTGGCGTAACCATTTCATATCTGAGGAGGCATTTGTTAAAAAGATTGGCTAGTTTCACTGCTGCATTTCCCTACTCTATTATAAGGTGTTTTCCCTCTTTTCATGCCTTTAAGCACTCTTTTTAATTTCTTGTGGTGTTAGGTACGTCCTTAGTTACGTTCGCTCTATTCATTTGAGTTGTATAGACCTGTAAAAGTGTTCCACTACTCTTATGATTTCATTCATATTATATGTCACTTCTCCGTCTTGTTTTTTTATTGCATACACTTGATTTCTCCCTATTCCGAGTCTTCTTTAAGCTATTTTCATGCTGGTACCCGAGATCACTGTTTCATTTATTATTTGAGCATGAATCTTCTCTCTTCTTTTTATTTATAGTCTTTGTTAGTTTACCTAATTTTATCTTGTCCCAGTTTGACGATACTTTCATGATCCTACGTTTTTGCATAAGCTGTTTGGTTTCTACCGAAACTTGCTGGAAGCTTTGCTTGCCGTTCTTACCGCCTCCTTCAATTGCAGCTTCCTCTATTATGTCATTGAACTATTTTGATTGGTCAATGTTCAGATCTTCGTCGCTGAGAAGTGAATATCGTTTTGGATGTTAAAGGTTAAATTCTGTCGCTTGGTCTTCACGTTTCAGGTTATCGCATGAGTTTGTTCCTTTTCTTCTGAGGTGAAATTTAATTTGGCCTCTGACCATTCTATGGTCGCTGCCCATTTACTTTATTAATAACTTCACATTTTTACTATGTCGCGTTATTTGAAAGTATGAAGTCAATTTGTTTTTGATGTCAGATGGCAACTTCCCTGCCCACTTTCGCTCTAGGTCTTTTTTTGACGAATGTATGCATGGTACATGAGGATTGACCCTCGAAAAAACGTTAGCATCTGTCCCTTTATTCCAAATGCCTATTCGTGATTCCCCAAAAGGGTTTCTCCTGTCTTTTGACCTATTTTGGCATTAAAATCTCCAATTTTTGCGAAAGGGGTTTTCGCTCTCTCGTAGCAAAATGAAATCTTCTTAAGCTCTTATTTCTTCATCACTGGGGCTGCAGGTTGGAGCTAAACTTGAAAAAATCTTAAGGTGTACCTATTTTTTGTTTTTTTGTTGCTAAAAGCCACTTTTTCGCTTATACATAGAATTCCATTTTCTTTCTAAACGTTTGTGAACTAAAAAAACTTCCCCTAATTCCTGTATGATGTATAAAAATTTTATATTTATATATATTATATATATATTATTAAATATATTATATATATATTGTGTGTGTGTGTGGTGTGTGTGTGTGTGTGTGTGTGTGTGTTGTTGTGTGTGTTTTGTGGTTTTGTTTGTGTGTCTGTGTGTGTGTGTAAAGATATATTAAATTTTAAAATATAATGTTATACATTATATATATATATATAATTTATTATATATATATATATATATAATATATATAATAAATATTTTAAAAACCCCCCGTGGTCCGACTGCGGGTTGAGCTCAATCCACGGTTGAGAAAACGACATACCCTGGAAGTCAAGCGCAGATGTGTAGGGGGGAAATTTCTGCCGGGGAAAGTGTTGGGCCCAACCACGGGTTAAATTTGGAAGGGGATTCAATCAGGGCAAGGGTGGCACGGCAAATAACCTCTCAAAGTGAACTGAAGAGGGCCTAGTCCGCAGTGGAATGAAAGGTTGCAAAAAAAAAAAAAAAAAAAAAAAAAAAAAAAAAAAAAAAAAAAAAAAATTAATATTTATATATATATATATATTATATTATATATAATTATATATATTATATATAATATATATATTTTATATATGTTGTATATAATTAAGTATATATATAATATATTAAAATTATATATATTATATATATATTATATATATAATATATATATTTAACAGCATCTCTGACCAGGACCGAACCCAGGTCAACCCGGGGATGAAACCGCAGGGCCAATACAAAACAACATGCCCCAAAACTCACTAAAGGACTATGCAACTAGGATCTCACTAGCTCCATAACATTTTCCATTTCTCAACTGAAGAATGAGTGGGCACCGGGGGAAATTAATTTTGCAAATTAAAGCTGAGCAGATGTACTGAGGTGTTTTTTATGAAAAATGGAATAATGCAATGCCACATCAT